>NC_092814.1:75339340-75499340 GCF_023375885.2 Dermacentor andersoni
ATTTGCCATTGGTCGACCACCTTCGCTAATATTGTGCCCAGCATCAGGATTGACTGAAATTTATTCTTAGAAACAAATCTGGCGTAAGAGGCTTTTGTGAATACGGGACGAGTCCTAAAGGCGGGTGGTAGAAAAAAAAAGTCTGCTCGGCATAAATCCCAAGACTAGCATCAGTTTCGAGATAACCATGCATCCTCAGAATTCACTACGAAGTTCATTTGTGTTCCAATTAGCAGTTTCCCACACAAGCTTTCCTATAGCAGTTGAATGCGTTTGTAACTGGAACGCCAATGCGTATTTTTAGTAGATATTAGGGAAGGATATCCCGAATGGGGTGCTAGTCTTCAGATTTTAACGAAGCAGACATTACTTTCCTACTGCATGGCTTCAATTTCACAATTGCAACACGTTACTGCCGAGACAGAGGTTTGATGAGCTGCACCGGTGTCATGCATATGCATTGCATACACGGAGCAATGGACTCATCACCATGTGATCAAACATGGTGGTGCCCACGGGATCTCCATGAAAAGGGTGCATAATAAATTGTGGTGGTGGTGGTGGTGGTGTTGCTACAGGAGAGGTTAACCTGGCACGGCTGGGATGGGAAACGCTCTGTCTGAGCGTAGCTTTTTGTGCCAGAAATGTATCTCCACCACGAATCCATCAATTATGTGTCTCGTAGACATACCATAAGAATGTGTGAAACCTTCTTGCGCACTACCCTGGGGTCCTTCCGGGAAAACTGACGGTACTGCAAAGCTCAATAGGAAGCATTCTTTTCATGCGGTCCGCAAGCGTCTTCCTTACAAGTGTTCTGCGCCGTCCATTTTGTTGCACTCAATGCAACATAGGAATCAGCCGTACCAGCCCAGGCAGGAGCGTACACAGAAAAGAATAAGTCAAGAAGCTCCCGCACTATTTACTTGCTCCCCCACGAAGGCAATGCACTTGCTGCATAGGCCGTGCAGCTTCTTAAGCTCCAGCAAATACAATTATTCCGTCTGCTGGTGTAGCCCTGCACTCATTTTCCGCATTAACTGCCTCTCTCACTCTCCCAAATTATGGTCCCTATAGCCATGTTTTTTAGATATGGGAAAATAAGATGGTCAGATGGAGCCAGGTTGGGTGAATAGGGTGGACAGGGCATCACATGAAATCCAGAGGAGGTCAGGTTTGTCATTATTTCACCTGTAGTGTGTGACGACAGATTAAGCGTTGTCAAGCGCTAGAAGGACACCTTTAGAAGTTTTTCCTCGACGTTCTTTCTTGATATTTTGCCTCAACTTCGTCAGTAAAGCACAGTAATATTCTGCATTATTGGTTTAACCCAGGCGGAGGTAGTACACCAGCAGAAACCCAATCTTATCCCAAAAACACTATTGCCATTATGCTTCTGCACCGACCTTTGCACACGAAACTGCTTTGGCCGGGGGAACCACTGTTCATTAGATTGTCACTTTGTCTCGGGACCATAACAGTAGATGCATGTCTCAACACCGGTTTCATTCTTTTTTTGGGGGGGGGGGGGGGAGAGATTTGACGCAAGACATAAAGAATAAAAGAAAGTGAAATAAAATCTTCCAACTCTGCATCGTGCAAGAACTGCTGCAGTGTTTTTGCAAATTTGTCCATCACCCAACGCTCGTACTTTTCAGGTAGGCCTGGCTTCAGTCTAGCCTTCCTTATATTTTTTAAAGTCTTATCGCCCGCTATCCAAGGCACTTCCCCCAAAGCAGGTGTCGAGCATCTGACGTTGTCATGGCAGCCGAGCACTTTGGGCCCGATCCTTAGTCAGATCCCCAGGCATAGGTAAGCGATGGCGTGAGGGCAATTCCAAGACGAAGCCTCCTGTTACGTTTCGCCTACAACGCGCGGTAATGCCGGCGCGGATGCAACGGACGCCGGGGCTTCGTTCAAAGCGGCGGACATTTTGGCCCGTTCGACGCCGCCGCAACGCCTCCCCGCCAAGCGTGTCCAGGCGTGTTTCAGTGCCACGTGTCTTCGTGTGTGCGTGTGTGTGTGTGTGCCCACGCTTGTCAAAGCGCGGCAGCCGGGGAGCGGAGCTCCCCAAGTGAGGAGCCAGGAGGTCTGTCCGTCGGCGGGTTGGCGATGCGTCACTACACTCGTCTCAACATGTCTCTCAGCTCGGCCGTGCTCCGCCGTCGCGTGGGCTCCGTGCTCCGCCGTCGCGTGGGCTCCGTGCTCCGCCGTCGCGTGGGCTCATCCCGTGACCTTCCTTCTTGCCCACGACGCCGAGAGTATAAGAGCAGCTGCCCCCGGACGCCGAGAGAGAGGCTCCGATTTCTTCTGTTGAGTTACGTGCTCTCCCGTCTCTCCACTTCGGTCGAACTGACCGGCCGCTCTTTTGCTATGTTAGAATAAACAAGTTGTTCTGTTACCAGTCTTCTCTTGCTTTGGCGGGACCTTCGGATGCTTCCAGTGCCCCAGGCCGCCAGGCCAACGCTACCCTTGGGGCTTGCGACCCATTGGCAATAACGGGCGTCAGCACCGAGACCCCAACACTCCCAATAGATACTTCCTGGACCCGGGTAAGAGTTATCAGTTTGTCCAGGAAATCTTATTCACATTTTGCAAAATCTTTCAAAACAACCACCGATGTCTCCGAACGTTTCCTCTTTTGTTCAGTCGTCAAGAGTCATGGGATCCAGATTGCTGCAAGCTTTCTCATATACAAGTTATCGTGTATGATGACACCAACCATATCACGTGGTATTTCAAGATATGTCGCAATACTTTTCGCTGATATTCGGTGGCCGTCCATGATCATGTCATGCGTCGCTTTCGCAATTTGCAGGCACAGACAGAAGCAGGACTTCCAATGAGTTTCTCAATTTCAACGCCGAAATGGTCCGTTTTAATATTGACAACCCCACGTTCCACGGTAGCATATGAAGGGCCACTGTCTCTCAAAGTATGTGATATTTCATCATGAATCTGCTTCACACGTTTCCATTGGAGAAACAGGAAATTGATTATGGTCTACATTTTTGCGGGTGCTGCCATGTTAACTTTGGACTTGAGGAAGATAAGCTGCAAACATAGATAGCCGATTTTTGCTCCATTGAATACAAACAAATTGTGCAATACGCCCTACAATTTGCAGTGACCTAGCTCAATGTTTTTTTGGGTGAGGCTCAATAATTATCAGCAGCCACTCATAGACCAGCCCTGTTCTTACTCTGTATAGTAACGTGGCTTCCGTGCGGCTAAATCTATTTGATTTAGCCACACGGAAGACTGATTTTTACAACTTTGCGGTAATTCTTTCTTTACTTCCCAACAGTTTCCGTCGGTCCGAAACTGCTGGCATGAAAGCTAAGATTACCGCGAAGTTGTGCAAATAATTTTCGCTCGTTTATTGTCTAATCTAGCTGTTGAACAAACCTACAGTGCATTGTATATATATATATATATATATATATATATATATATATATATATATGCGGGCGCGCACTTACAGGTGTATCAGTTTCAGCGCGTGACGACTATATACCAGCGGAAGCGGACCCTCTAAAAAGTGTGAGCATTGCAGTAGGCAGGCGCACGTTATTCGGACTATGTCACATAGCCAAGTGTCAGGCACGCACCCAGGATTTTTTTTTTTTTTTTAACCCGCCGCGGTTGCTCAGTGGCTATGGTGTTAGGCTGCTGAGCACGAGGTCGCGGGATCGAATCCCGGCCACGGAGGCCGCATTTCGGTGGGGGCGAAATGCGAAAACACCCGTGTACTTAGATTTAGGTGCACGTTAAAGAACCCCAGGTGGTCGAAATTTCCGGAGTCCTCCACTACGGCGTGCCTCATAATCAGAATGGGGTTTTGGCACGTAAAACCCAATAATTAAAAAAAAAATTAAGGAATTTTTTCGGCGGGGAGGGGGGGGGGGGTAACCCCTTAGGTAACTTTTCTATGCAAATCAGGGGCGGGGGTACTCCTAATAGTACAAACGTTAACAATTCTCACCGCTCGCCATAAAGGCGCGTAAACCCGCAAAACGGAAATGAAATAAGGTGTATCTGACAAGTACGCCTGTGTTATACACCTCTGCTGAACCACATCAGATTGACTCGCACAGGAAAGAGGCGCAGGAAGGACACAACTAAGAACAAGTAAATAAGCGAAAGCGTAAAATGATGATTTCTAGTAGTGCTTTTATAATGAGCTCTGGAGGAATTATAGTGAAAGATATATTTGCGGAACAATCACAGTTCTTTTGGGTCTCTTGTTTACTGCTCTACCAAGTGAAGTACCAAAGCCAATAGCGTTTCACACAATAATTACTAGAGGGAACTCTGGCGGTAGTGTCTAAGGGAGCTGCCATGGGAGCGGTTGAGCCAGCATGGGAATTATGGGAAGTACATGGATTTGCCTAAACTTCGTACTTCCGGCTTCATACGGCTTTGCAAACTCGTCATTTTCAACAATGTACTGCGCAGTAAATAATTAAACATTATTAAAATTGACCGACCGCAGGATTCGATCACAGGACCTCTAGGCACAGACGCCCGATATTGAAACATTGCGCCACGGTCGCATGCATCGACAAGTCACAACGCCCTTATGAATTTATCGCGGGCACGCCAGTGCCTTGAGACGCCAGGCGCGTTTCAACTTGGCCACCTCGACAAGCTGAACCGTTGCAATTAGTAGCGATTCTTTGTTTTCGTAGCGTCTTCTGCAATTAGGAAAGTATACATTACTCTGAAATTTACGACAATGAACGCATACAAAGCATAATAAACGAATCCACAAGCACGAAGATCAGACAAATCCATGTACTTCTCATCATTCCCATGGTGGCTCAACGATTGAAGCTCCAGAGGGCTCTTCAGTACATGGTAGGAAACTCTGTGCCAAAACCGACTCGTATTGTTATTTGGGAAGTTGCGTAGTGCTGCGTGGTCGCCAGTACAGTACAACCGCGTAGAACGTGAACGCTGTGGTTCTAGACGTACTGCGCCCACCGCGGAAGGTTAGATAAAACACCCACATAAGCACAACAGATAAGTGCCTACGTGCGGCGGTTCGACTGATAACTGTAGCAGCGCCATTCAAAACACACGGAATCATTCTCGACTTCCGGCGGCGTTTTCTCTACTTCCTTTTTAAATAAAAAGATTTTCATCCATAAATATTTTCACAAACAGCGGCTAAATTTCTTACTTTTTGCTTCTCCTCCCTGTTTGGCTGTTGTCTCGGCTCTCTCCCTCAGTAGATCGTTTTTTTTTTTCAATTTCTTGCGACTCTTAACCCATTGCCACTTTCCCACGAAAATTACTCCACAATTAGGGGAAAAACAAGACGAGGTAACGGGTGACATTCATATTGCTTATGCGTTCAATGGTTATTGCAGGGTTTGATTGAAATATTGAAATTTGTAGGGATGATTATGAAACGTAGATCTTTGAAAAGATATCAGTGGGGCTTTTCTAGCGGCAGCCCCCTCAGATTTCGAAACAAACATCGAAATAATGAGAAAGGCGAAGCCATTCCACCATTATTTAGCTGGGAGAATACTAATCTGTTACACGCCCTCAATTCAGTGTCCTTTTCCTTGACCCGATCAGCGATCGCTTCTATGCCTCGGCCATAATAATACTGTAACGGCAGCCCAGTGCTCACCGCCGAATAGCTGTCAAGTCTCAAAATTTATTTGATGGCACTTTAGGAGTGGTGACGTGGCCCCGGGGGGAGGAAAGGGGGGGGGGAGTATGTCACATCACTTTTTTTGGGGGGGGGCGCCCCCCCCCCCCTTCTGGGTACGTGCCTGTCAAGTGTGAAGCCTCATATCATACGTCAAAATCGTTCTTTACCGATGCGCTTATCATGCCCACGCGTTCGATTACGGTGGGACACGCCGCCCGTGTAAGCAGCCTATACTATATATAAGCCGTCACGCGAATTTGTTCTGAGCAGACGCGGCGGCAACCCCGGCTTTCTCCGAGGGGAAGTTCACGTCGCGAATCTTCTTACCTCTTTCTTTTACGCCCGAGACGTCTCCCTCGAGAGATCACCTTTAAATATTCACCAACAACTAGGGCATTCTCGAAAGAGCAAAGCAAATAAAGCCAATGAGCTCAAATTTTCCGCATGAATATTACATTACATCGGGTACAAGCGGCCGCTCTTTTTTGGCGGCGCGATTCGAGCGCCGAGATGGCGTATTGGTGACAAATGCGCAAAGAGATGTGGAGACAGAGAACGCGTGAGATCAATTTTTCAGGAAAGCTTTGAACTCGCTCGGCCCGTAGGAATCTAAGAGCGTCTGGCCAGGTAAAGGAATTGCGAGGGACCTGGAGGTCACCAAGGACGCCGCCGGC
This sequence comes from Dermacentor andersoni, assembly GCF_023375885.2. NCBI lineage: Eukaryota > Metazoa > Arthropoda > Arachnida > Ixodida > Ixodidae > Dermacentor > Dermacentor andersoni. The sequence continues at coordinate 75,345,683 of NC_092814.1, forward strand.
TGACAGCGGCCGGAGGTTCTGCGACGTCCTCAAGGTACACCGGCGACCTCTCGCCCGGCAATCACGAACTTATACAGCTCAACCTGTTCAAATGACATTCACCTTTCTTGTAATGATCCCACATAAACACAATAAACGCAGAAAAGGACTCAAGAGGTTAAGTGCTTCAGTCTTCGTCTCTTTGCTTCTTATACGTTCCACAACGAACCCGGTACAGCGCACACAAGAAGCGACTCGCGACCGCGCTGGCGCGTCTTGTCAACCGACCGCTTTCGGTGCAGACAGTCCTGGAACGCCGGCCTGTACAGTCGTCACACCACAAGCCGGTCAAGGCACTTTTGAAATTTTTGCGTTCGAGTGGCCTATTACAGAAATTATAATTCCCACGGAAGTCTCAAACATCCTCTATTGTTCTCGCGTCTTTGCTCTTTCTCTCTGCTATTCTCTGCGTGTTTCATTTCCCCTTAGCCTTACCCCAGTGCAGGGTAGCAAACCAGAATCTTTTCGGGTTAACCTCCCTGCTCCCCCCCCCCCCCCCCCCACCGCCTCTCTCTCTCTGCTTTTATGCTATAGGGAACTACGCAGCCATTTCAAAATATTATAAAATTGTACGCGTTCCACAGGGACGCCTATTTTGACTGTTGTCTACCTTTACCGGATTCTCGTAGCGGCACTTGACTGCGTTAAAATGTTTCTTATCGTCCTGATTGAGGATTTCTTGTGCGAACACTCCACAGTTGGTATTGACGTTGGGCTGCTGAGCACGAAGTCGTGGGCTCGATTCCCTAGCATGGTGGCCGCGTTACCATCTGGACGACATGCAAGCGACTCAGATGCTCGGCTAAAGAACCCCAGGTTGTCGAAAGTAATTCCGAACTCCTTCCCTATGGCGCTTCTCAGAGCACACACTCAAGCAATTTATGTATGTTTATACTTTCATAACATTCGCAGGAGTTCATTCACAAATGCACAGATACGAGGTTTAGCGATGAACGTCAAAACGGGTGTAGTCGTCGGTTCTCCTCGGCTCCCCTAGATTTATAAGCGTGGCAGTTTGGGCGAGTTGGTATATCACGACTTCTTTAGGCTTGTAGCGCAGCTCAGAAAGAGCAAAAAGGAAGGTGGAAGGGGTAGTGAAAGGGAACAGAGAACAGAGTGAGCGCTTTCATTACCCTTTCATTACCCCTTCCACCTTCCTTTTTGCCTTTCCTAGAACTTTCCTAGAACTTACGCGAGCAGCAGCGATTACACTGGAACGTTATGAGTTGAGTCTAAATAGCTGATGTATCTGACCCGCAGATGAGATTTCGACGATGGTCGAGTGTGCTCTCGCGGCTATCATTGTGCTGAGTGTTACTTGATTTGTTGGGCACATGTTCGTCGCTTTGAGATTTGATACTGTGTGTGTTTGTTCACTCTCACCACAACGTGCCAACACACACACACACACACACACACACACACACACACACACACACACACACACACACACACACACATATATATATATATATATATATATATATATATATATATATATATATATATATATATATATATATATATATATATATATATATATATATATATATATATATATATATATATATATATATATTTCCTGAAAACTGTTAAAACATTTCAAGAAATCCACGTTGAATAACACAACTTACTTATTTTCGAATTATCGGTCGGTCCCCAGCAGAAACGTCGGTAATAAATAAATAAATTGGGCGGTTTTAGTATAGGTGGGTGAAGATGCGCCGGGTCTATCTTTTGTATCTTTTGGGTATATTGTCACCCAAGAGCTGCTCACGCTTACTGTCTGCCCATTCATTTCCTATTACTGCAGCACGTTCTGGTACGTACTTAATTCGCAGGTGACTTCCGCGTGTTCGTAACCGTTGCACATTTTTTTAAAGCTTTCTCAACATTCGGCTTGTGCATTCTTAACCGCATAGCCAAATTAGGAGGATTTAAGAGCTATGTTGTTCAACGGGTTTATGCTTTGAGAACACAGACGTTGATGTTTTCTTTCATTTTAGTTTTCCCTAGCATAAAAATTTTATTATATTTACTTAGCATGATACCTGTAGTGGCGTACGTTATTTTTCCATATTATAGTATTAAAGGGAGCTATAGTGCTCACTACTGCTTTGTTTTCTCTAAATTTTCGCAGCGAGCTTGCATTTTCTGGCCTGCATCGTTTGCTCAAACGGCTGGTACCATTGTTTGCCTAGTTAGCCCGAACTTAGGCAGCGACCGGTGGCGAAACCATTTCACATCTGGGCAGAAGTTCGCTTCTCAAACGGCTGGAGGAACAAACGACGGTGGTTATAAATATTTTTCTGGGAAGAACAGTCAAGAAAGTATTCCGAGTGGTCTACTTGATCCAACCGGTTCACAGCCTCCTCAGAGGCGGTATTTTGAATTGTTCTCTTCTTTCGATTCTAGTGATAGATCCGGGTGATAAAGACGGCGTGGCATTATGCCAGTCAATAACTAAGAACAAAAAAGGATGACAAAGAAAAAAGGATTGCTGCGGTATACGTGCCCCGGAGTGTCTCCTGGCCATTACCAGGAAATCCGTTATAGATCCTGCTTCCTGCAGTGTTTTTACCCTTCCGAGACAGCTTGTTCTTTTTGCCGACCTTTTTGCGAAATCTGAGGGAAACCAAAATGGCGGTGGGCATAAAATATCCTGCTTCACTTTTGTTCAAGTAAAAACGCAGGTCACTGTTAAAAAAAAGAAAACCTTTTACACCTATAGTATCATTATAAGCTCGAGAAAAATTTACGGAACCATTTCATACGCCAGAACATTATTTCTCTCACTTATCATCACTATTTCCTTGTCCTCGCATGCACCGGCTATTTGGATCCTTTTTTCGAGATGCTGCAGTGATACGGGTTTTGTAAACTCGTTTTTTTTTCTCTGTCACTCTCGTCCGACAACAGCACGCGGCGTATCGCCATTACAGCGATGGGGGAACGCGTACGCAACCAACAAAGAGGCTTTATTCACAGAGTGCACCGCGTTGGACGACGCTATGTACACGTACCGAGGAAGAAAACGAAGGCAGCCTCGGCGCACGCATGTTGGCGCGCATCAGCCTGGCGGCGGCCGGGAGTGTACGAGGACGCAGGGAGCGGGGCTCGCCGGGGGGCGGACGGAAGAGAACTGGTACATTTGTGGCCGCGTGCCCCAACCAGCAGTGTAAGCGATACTGGCTGCGGCCGTGCTTGTTTTCTGGTCAGCTGACAGCCACCGAAACGACCAAGAGGAGGAGCGCCCACTCGCTCGGCCCTAATTGAATCAGCCAGCTAAAGACAGAAGGCAACTTGAGCGCGCTCGGCTGCGCCACCGGGCTGCAGATCATGCTTCGCTTTATAACGGGATCGCCTAATCCTCCTAAGTGGGAGCCGTTCACAGATCCACCGGCAGCAGTGCGCAGTAGATTGCCGCCGAGCGCTCCAGCAGGCGAGACGACGGGGCCGCCGCCGCTTGTCGACACGAAACGTACCACAGGCGACGGGGCTGCAACAAAACCGGCCCCGCGCACTCACCTTTTCTGTTTTCAAAGCCAATTGAAGCCGCAATCCGGATGAAAGGCTGCCTGCCGGTTGGCGCCCCAAGCGTGAGGCGCGCAGCTCGTTAATGAAATTAACGTCTACGAATTAGAGCGTCTTCTACCGCACGTGCGCGGCTTTCCCCGTAAATTATTCATTTGTGCATTAATATTCAACGGGCAAGGAGCGAAAGGCTGGTGTACACGCTTCAAGCGGACGCGGCTGCCATTGTCACGAGCGCGTCGTTCGCGTTGGTCGGTCGGTCGGTGCGGCGGCGCCTACAGAGCCGAAAAAAAGACGTGCGCGCTTATTTTGGGACGCTTCGCGCGCCGGGCGCTCGTAATAGTGTTAAGGGACAAGTGCTTTGCACGCAATCACACCGCTGCGCTGGTTTCTGAAAAGGGCGCCCATTGTGACCCCCGATGGCTGTCCGCCGATGAATTCAGCGTCCGAGCCGCAGCTGCCGTGGCATAGACGCGCACCGCTTGTGCGGCGCTCTTTCTCTCGCCAGCTTGCCGGGGCAGTGGCGCGTCCGATCAAGCGGCATGTCCGGTACCGTGGTTAAGGCAAGTGCGCACGTTGCATCGGCGCTGCGGTTATCGTTAGAATTGGACGTTTATCTGAGTAGTCCGAGGCCATATAACGCGATTAATTCGGGTAGCAACGTTAAGCCCATTGCGACTACGTCATCTGCTTTCTTTGGTGCTAGCCGAGAAAATTTGTGCTTTGAACGAGACCTTTCGCGAACGGCTCGGTCAGAAAAATAAAAATAAATAAAAAGTCATATAACTTGTCTGGAGTGTTTCGTCTTCCCTATGACACTGTAAAGGTGTTCCATAATGCTCATTATTAAGTTATCGAGGATTTACATGTATTTTGTTGACTCAGAAGCATTATTTACTACCCTATAACGACAGTGACCTGGGCAGGTTTAATGTAAGCATTCCTTTGGCGCAATTCTATTCCTTTCTTATTATACAGTACTCACGACCGCCCGATAGCTAGTGAGATAACGTAGGCTCAGCGCCGTTCAAACCACTGACAAAGCGCGAAAAAAAATACCCATGCAACAGAACAGGCACATTTCGAGCCCGGGTGTATATAGCGACTGTCCTAAATATTCTCTGATCACCAGAAAACCCGACCCTAGGTAAATATATCAACAAGGAGAATAACCCAACGGTATCAGACTTCCCATATCACTGCCTCTACAGCTGCAGAGCTTGCGGCTGTCCGCGGTGCGCTTCATGGGATGCTTCATGTCCGCGGTGCGCTTCATTTTCCTGTCCTCTAATTTTGTTAAAGCTCTAGAAGAGTATTTGTTTGAGTGAATGAGTGCTGTATATGTGCGTATACGTGTATATATGTATAAATATGTACATGTGTATACACATTTTTCTGCTTGTTTATTTTCTTTTTATTTTTATTTTATTTAGAACATACTGCAGGCCTACAGTAGGCCCAAGCAGGAGGGGCGAATACATAATATATGCAAAAAGAACAGGATTAGCAAAATTGAAAAATGTTAAATACAAGTTGTAACACAAAATACAGCAATAAATACAAGGCTCAGATGCAAAATACAAAAAGTAAACGTAGAAATAAATGGCTATCAAATTAAATGCTGTGAAGAAAACATTGAGTCAAAAGAATCAGCTCTGGTTAAAAGATCTGGCGGACACCTGTTCCACTCCTCGATGGTGCGTGGAAAAAATGAGTATTTAAAGGCATTAATCCTAGCACTGTAAGGGTTTAATGATTGTGCATGATGATTTCGTGTTTGGCGCGTAGTGTTAGGTTTAAGGAAGGGGTCTGCATTCATAGACAGTTTATAGTTTTTTAGTAAGAAAAGTAGTTTCAGTCTTTGAATTTTCCGGCGCAGCTGTAATGTTTCAATACCGTGAGTTCGCATGAGGGTCTTTGGTGAGTCAGTTACACCATACTTTGAAAAAATAAAACGGATGGCTTTGCGTTGAATCATTTCAAGGGCCTCGATGTTACGTTTAGTGTAGGGATCCCAGACGGTGCACGCATATTCTAGTGATGGCCTTATTATTGAAAAGTAGGTTAATTTTTGAAGTTCAGGTGGGGCAAGTTTTAGTTTATGTCTAAGAAAGCAGAGTTTACGAAAGGCTGAGGAGCATACGTTTGATACATGTTTATTCCAGCTAAGGTTTTTCGTTATTGTAACTCCTAGATACTTGTACTCGCTGACTTCGTTCAGAAGGTGAGATGAAATATTGTAAGGAAATGAGAAGGAAGCCTTTTTGTTAGTTATCGTCATGTATACTGTTTTCTCTAAATTTAGCTTCATGTCCCATTTATTACACCATGTATGTATGTTCTGAAGATTGAAGTTTAGTAAAACTTGATCATCTTGGCAAGTAATTTGGTGAAATAAAACGCAGTCATCTGCAAATAATCTAATTTGAACAGGGGTAGTTATAACGTTAGTAATGTCATTGATATATATCAAAAAGAGGAGAGGTCCGAGGACGCTTCCCTGTGGGACGCCTGAAGTGACCGGCAGGTGGTTTGAATAGCAATCATCAATACAAACAAATTGTGTGCGGTGAGAAAGGTATGAGGAAATCCAACGAATTATGAAATTAGGAAGACCAATAAGTTCAAGTTTGTAAATTAGTTTGGCATGAGAAATAACATCAAAGGCGTTGCTGAAGTCTAAAAAAATAACATCCATTTGACCAGCGCTATTTAGTACACTTGCAAAAGTATGAATGACAGAAGTTAGCTTCTGTCATTATTAGCGGCAATCTGTTAAACTGCCCTTCTTTCTTTCTTTTTCTATTTATGTCGCAGTGTATTTCCATGCCTTGTATAGCCCCTCCTGCATGGGCCATAACTGTTGGCCTGCAGTACTCTGAAATAAATAAACAAACAAATAAATAAATAAATAAATACAGAGAGTCCTGGAAAATGCGCAGTCTTCTGCGATTCAAGGCCGGCCTTACAATGTCTACAGTCATTTCTCCGACATGGAACTCACGATCAATTGACGTGCGACATCGTGGAACTCATACATCACTTGAAAGAAAAAGGCCATGATATCACTTTTCAATGCACACCTGGCCATTGCGGTATCATACGAAATCATGACGCAGATAATGCAGATCGGACGTCACACCAAGAAGATCGCTGCGTCCCCATTCCGCTCTCAAAGACCGACGCTACGAGACAACTTCGCGTTCTAGCACGCACAGTCTCGTTAGCTGAGTGCAACACCGCACATTCAAGGTGCACCAGATTGCACACACTCAACCCTTCGCGGCAACTCAGACCTCGGGCTGGACTGCACCGACGCGAAGCGTCTTTGCTGTCTCGGTTGTGGTTGGGAGTTGCCTTCACGAAAGCTTATTCCGCATTCATTGGAATAACTGACAGTTCTGCATGTCATGTCTGCGGCTGCGAGGAGAGCATTCACCCCCTATTGTGCCACTGTCCTCAGTTTGAAGCAGAAAGACAATCTATGACCAACGCATTCAGGAAACTAGACGATCGTCTTGTGAGTGAACAGACAATACTAGAACACCGTCCGCACCGATCATTGGCTCAGGAGGCACTAAAGGCATTTCTGTCCTTTCTGAGAACGTCTGGCTTGTGCGAGTGCCTTTGACTCTGTTGTGCTGTTCGTACACGTCTCTCTACCTCCAGTTCTCTGTTTGTCTCCCTTCTTTCTATCCTTCTCCCTTCCCCCAGCGCAATGTAGCTGGCCGAACTCTTGACTGGTTAACATCCGTGCCTTCCTTTTACATCTCTCTCTCTCTCTTTCTGGTGGATCCACACGACGGACGAAATCCGTCTTTTTCGCGACGGACTGCGCATCACGTGACTACGCGTCACGGATTTGTGCCGTCCGCGAGTCGTCCGCGACCCCCACGGACGGAAAATGCCGAGCTATTTTTCGCATCCGGATTTTGGGGGTCGAATGCTGCGGATTTAGCCTAGCATGCTCTACAGTCTGGCAACGAGCGCGGCTTTGGGATCTTTCTGAAACAGCTTCATCGCTGCTGACACCACTCGTGTCCAATTCGGACAAAACAACAGCCATTGCGGCCAACCGTCGTTTCCTTTCGATCTCCATTTTCATTCAGAGTGAAAACACCTATGACAAAGTCTCTGTTACACCGATGGCGCCATCTAGAGTGAGTAAAAACAAGCAATTATATTAACTTACGGCCACTGAGATCCGCTCGGGCCGCCGCAACATCTTCGAGGCCATGTTCAGCCAATACAGCCACTCTAAGCCTACACGCCGAGAATCTGAGTATCGCTTTCGGAAACGGTGTCCACTCATCACGAATACATTGCTGACGAAGCTTCTGGACACAAATTTAAACCAAATACAATCCTCAGTTTGAAAGTTACGGGCCACACAGTGGACGACGACGACTTGACAGGTTCGAGGCGGACGGCAGTTGCTTCGGGCGTAGCCGCCATCTTTATTTTTCCGGCGCGGTCGTCTACTCAGTCCGTCCGTCGTCTGGATGTGCTTCGCAGCCGGACGGGCGGCGGAATAAGCGTCCGCGGCACAGATTTGCGCGGAGCCGTCCGTCGTGTGGATACACCATTCTCTGTCTCTCCTATATATTCTACGCTATTCTAAAAAATGTCGCGTCAGTTACTAACCGAAAGCTAGTAACTGCTTGTCACAAAGTTAACCAAGGCTATAGTAAGGGCAGTTAGTAACAGCACCGGTAGTTCAATTTACTACTCAAAGGAAGTAGTGCATACGACTAACACAGGTAGCCAGATTACGAACCACAGATTTGGCACTGGTATAGTGACATTTCTTACTCAATTAGGTTAGTGGGGCCTGTTTTGTTTACAAGCGGCACTTCCATGGCAAAAAATTAATTAGGTCGCTTCTATTCTAAAATTGTACTACAAACAGGTATGCGAGAAAAAAAAAACAGGACCGGGCATTCCCGCGCAGTTTAGAGATATTTATTACACCATGTAATAATGGGACGTAAGGATGACGACAGGAACGTTAGGTAGCATGCAATTAACTGCACTGTGCATAAAGCGAACACACGGCAAAGGGGAACAATGCATCATACAATACATTCTTCGGGATACTAAGCGTGAAATGTTTCAACGACCTTATGAGTATATAGGGCGTCCCAGCTAACGTTAGCTGGGACGTCTCAGCTAACGTTTTTTGTGGTTCAATGAGAAAAAAAAAGGAAGGCAAAGAAAAACGTGGTGCGAGATACGATACCGAGATACGTTATTCCGTCGTCAGACCTCTGACAACCGAACACTATAGGCATATAGTTACATATTACTATAACTAGAGGGAAATCTGGCGCTGCGATCCTTCAACTATCATAGGAATGATGGAAAGTAAAGGCTACAGATTGGTACTATGTTGACTGGCGAACTAGTCTACAGGTATTTTTTGGCAGTTTTGGTTTCGCTCCAAGTGCAAGCGCTATAACCCGCTGTGGGACAGTGCGACGCAAAGCTTTGTACCTTTTTTCTGTTACTCGAAGTGGCGAGTGCGCGCTGGGCCATCGGCTGGGCCAATGTTTGTATCACGGTGTGGTGTCACGAAGCCCTGACGAGAAAGCTACAGCATCGTAAACGTTGAAAGAACGTGTTTTGACCGTTTTGACCTTGGTTCGTTAAGTGTGTTAGGTTGGCGCTGTAGTTTTACGTGCTTTATGAAACCTCAGAAGAGCAAAAAGAAGGCATTACTGATACAATACATAGACAGTTGTACTTCTAGTGGCTTGATTATCAAATTTGATTGAGGGCTTCATTGCGCATTGCTCGTTTATGTGCTCATTGAAATGTGTGTTTCAGGACATTTGAGAACACAAACTTACTTGTGGTCGGAAAGGTTGCTTCTTCCTGGCTGTAGTCTGCTGTCGCAAAATGGGCAAGTGCGAAGCCACACCATAACAGCTGTTGGTGCACGCTTTAGAAACGGTACGTCAATATAAAATATAATGAAGCATAGTCGTAAGAGGCTACAAGCGTCCTAGCTTAAACTGCAGCAGATGTGCTTAAAAGTACTTGAAGACGTTCAGCAATCGTGACAGCCGACGCAGCCTTTCGAAAGAGCGAGAGAGTTCGCAAGTGCCTGTCGTCTGCGAGAAAAGTCTCGCCTTCGCAGCGAGCAGGCTTCGTAGCAGACGAACTTGTAGCATTCTTCTCAAAGGCGCAAAACTTTCTCCCACTACAAAATTTTTATTTCCATAAACACTTGATGAGTATTTTATATAAGTATATGCACGGTTGTTATTGCTGTTGTAAAAATAAATAAATGGTTATTCTCTGACGCTAAATAGGGAACAGAATTGCAGAAAAATGCATACCCTGATGTGCCCTGGTGGTAAACCGTGCTTCAATCTCAGTCATACAAAGTTTACGTAATGTGTTGTGCATTATATAAGATACTGCAGAAATAAAGTTAGAGTTTACGCGATAATATTTGAGTTTAGCTTCGATTACTGCGCCGCAAGCAAACGCCCTCTAGTCTAAAGATCGAAGTCAATCCGAAGCCTGTACTTCCCATTCCCATGTAGATTGAGGCAACGCTCAGGAGAGCCCCCGTAGACACTAGCGCCACATTTCCCTCTAGGGTATTTATTTAAAAACACTAGGACTATAGGTATTATAAATGTATCTTTCACCGTGCTTTTTAAAGCTTCTTTTTCTTGTCGAACAGCTTGGCTAACGTTAGCTGGGGCGCACGAATATAGCCATAACCTTTAAGAGCGCGGGTTCTACATGCGGTTTCTTCTGTATTTGGATTAATAAACAATGTTATGAGCCTATACATCTATAAAGCACAGCTTGCGCTTATGTGCGCCTCAACGCAGTATATAGCTATGTTAATTTAACATAATACTAGAAACTATAGGTTATATAAACATCGCATTAAGACCGCCCACTACACCGCATAATAGACCAAGGGTGAGATGGGCCATTACCTTTTGCTAACTGGCCTGTGAAACCTAGTAAATGCTTAGCGAAAGCAACACTTGCTAAGTCTGAATTAGCGAGGACAGTTAACAGCTAGACAAGAGGTAGTAACGAGTGGTAAATTTAGTAACTGCACCCGTTACCATACCTTCTAACTAACTTCTTTTCTAATATTCTAAATATCACTTGCCTGCTGGAGCCGTAGTTAATGCTTATATTTACGGCAATGTGCAGCAATGATTATACTATTTTGAAGAAACATGCAGAAAGTATATGAGCCCATAATGTATTTTTGTTAACAAGGCCATCATGAGGAACAACTTAGCCGCTAAAAAGTGCGCAATTCCATCACGAATTGAAGGGCAATAAGGACGGAGTGAAAGTGAACGTTGGGATTTACATCGAGGTGCGGGAGACTAACCCGCAAGCTTTTACGGAATATAGTTGACAGCAGAAAGACTGCACGCGTTCAAGTAGTATTGTACGAGATCTTACAAGACCCAGAAAGACCAACATCACCATTGGTCAGAACACGCCCTACCATTGGTCTCCCCAATTCATTCGACATCCAGCACCTACGGCAAACAACGCAGTGATTACACATAGAGGCGCCCGCAGTTGATTAAATATATTGTAGCACTGAAAACCTCCAAGCTGCCTACCTGAGCACCCTGTTGTCGTCGAGGTCACGCCGGCACGACTCTCGAAGGCCGCAGGTTGCGGCCCTGTGCACGCGCAAGTGGTGTCACGTGATAGGCGCGGCACCGTGCTATGTGTAGCGATAGTTTGTGAGGACAGAAAACTGGCGGCGGCCGAGGAGTGTTAGCGTGGCACCCAAGCCGTTCGCTAAAGCGGCGCGCAACAAATGGCAGTACCCTAGTCTCACCGACGAGCACAAGCTTCGCGCACATGCGATAATTCTATTAGGGAGTTTCGGCCTCACTTTTATTTATGTAGTTTATATTTATTAATTCATTTATTTGTTTTATATTTATTTATTTATCCACTCACTCTCAAGGCCCTCAAAGAATTGGATGGGAGGTGGATACAATGTCAATAACTACAATACAACAGCAGGAATAATAGAAAAAAAGATGCAATACAGTTGACAATCACAACAGGATTGATGCAACGGTCATGTAGGTATATTCAAATCGAGGGCTGAATTCACAAAGCTTTTCGATCATAAGTGCTGTTTGCCATTGGTCGGTCGTCATCGCTAATAATACGTTCAGCATCAGGATTGGTTGGCTTTTGTGAATAACGGGTCAAAGTTCATCACAGCATTTCTGTCTGTAATGGGTGCAGCAAGGAAGGTGATTCCAGAACAAACGTGTATTAGGGATAAATAAGGGAGGGTAGCATTTGTAGTGTTTGAAAACGGAATACCTACTTTATGACGGTGATCAATGAGTGCGGAATCGCGATTTTGTAGCGATGCCTTCCGCTCGATTCTATGCCACTCATATCATCCACCGTTCACGCCTGAATGATCCGATGATCCCATTGATAACATGGGCGGAGCGTCGCTCTGACCACTGACGAAGCGCGACATGGAATAGCATGGAAAAGGCATAGCTACAAGATCGCGGCCTAGGATAGGTTTGTTAGTAGCCTAGACTTAAGAAATAAATTGGTATAATAAATCTTAAATAACCAAAGGCCAGAAACGTTTCCACGGTGAGAAAGGCTTGGTAAAGAAAGGGTGTCCTTCATAGCTGTAGCTCTACCGGTGCGATGATAGTTCGCAAGAATGAAACATGATGCACGGTACTGTACCGGTAACCTCGAAGTCTGCTATGACTGATTCGAGACCACGAGCCCAATTCACGAATATTTTCGTTCGTAAGCGCTTTTTGCCGCTGGTTGGTCGCCTCCGCTATTAGGTCCGGCATCAGGATTGGCTGAAATTTTCTTTTGCGAAAAATTCTTGCGTAAGAGGGTGTTGCGAATACAGGCCCAGATTCCCATATATAGCTGCTGCATTTATTCAAGTTTAGTTGCCACCACTGTTTTACAAATCTGCATTTTTTTGCGATACGGGGGCCTTAGAAATTTTTTAGGTGACCTAACATACAACTGGCACTGACAGCTGTATTAATCATACGGAATTTTCAAGATAAGTTATACGACATGTGCACACCAGCGTATTTGTACGAGTACACATATTGTAAATCCTTGTTCTTAATGTGATAGGTTGGGTAACTATTATACTGACGATAGACAGATAGAAATTTCCATTTGCTAATGTTAGTTTTATGTTTCATAAGTGGAATTATCCATAGAGCCATTAACATCGCGCTGCATGATAGCTTAATCTAATTCAGTGTTAACCTGTCTTTAAATGACGCAGCCACCAGCGAAAAGATTTATGGAGGACGTTATGTTCGAGGGCATGTCATTTATGCAGATGAGAAGGAGCAGAGCGCCTATTACGGAGTCCTGTGTTACGCCTGAACCAATTGAAGACTCAGTGGAGCGAATGTTATTAGTTGACACAAACTGCAAACGATTTGTGAGAAGAGATCGCCACCACCCATAAACTGTACTGTATCCACATTGAGACTAAGTCATTAAGAAAGAGTAATTCGTTTGTTACTTTTACAAACGCCTATGAAAAATCTTAAAATTTGCACTATATAAGGGGCCCGGTCAAGGACGAAATGCAAGTTTTTTTTTTCTTAAATGTGGTTAAGGAGAGGTCGGTGCCTATGTGCGGCGCCAGCTATTCCTCTTCTCTTACGTGATAGTTATCGTCGAAAAGTTGTCAACAATCACCAAACTGGACTAATAAACACATGAACGAGCATTCACGTACTAAGACTCAGTACTGCATTCAAAATAAATGTTCGCGCAACAGAAGAGTTCACATAGCATAAATACTCACAAAACTGAAGTGTTCACACGCAACACATGAGTTCACACAGCATAAATGTTCACAAAACCAAGGTATTCACACAGAAGATGTTGGGCCCCTGAATGCCGCACTCTAAATGCAACAAATACAAATGCTACATGAACACGAAGACACAATTAACACGTAATTAAGGGCGCCTGATAATAATAAGGATGCGAGCAATAACTACTGTATGACTTAGTATCTTTGTGATATTTTTCATTCCCTAAAAATTGTACTAAGGCACGCGCAGCGATGGTTTGAAGTTTTTCTGTCGGCCATGGACCTGAAATTTTTTCTAAGGGCAGAGGCCGTCTATACAAGCCATGTAGCATTTTCGAGAGGTTCTTTCGCGGAGCATCATTATTTTTACAATGTAAAAGGAGGTGTTCTATATCTTCTTCAGCCTCTTCATGTAGCACTGTTAGCTTTTCTTATCCTATACAGGAAGCTTTTAGTATAGGCAGTGCCTAGTCGAAGCCTATGAACTGTTGTTTCAACAGACTGACTAATTTTAAACGGTATATTGAATTCTATTCCAGGATCTATATTATATAATTGAGAGTTCTGCGCATCATTTATGAACCAAGTTTTCTTGGACAATCTACCGCATAGTTTGTTCAATAGACATCGCGCTTCACTCGCCTCTAGTGGAAGTAGTGATAATTCATTCTCTTGAGGTGCTGCACGTCCCATGTGACCAGCTGTTACATTTACTATGATTTCACAGTGACTTGGAATCCACTGGAAAGTTATGTTGCTTTTGTTAAGCTGATTTCATTTAAGCACAGCAATGAGGCTTGTGAGTCACTCAGAATTACCCAGCGAAGTGGTTCTGACTGCTGACATATGTAACGTAAAGCAGAAAGTATCGCGTAAAGTTCTGCCGTTATGGACGTTGTAAATTGGCAAAGCTTATAAGCTCCTTTCTCTTTGTATGCAGGTATATAAAACGCAGATGTAGACTTTTGTTTCCAGCATGATCCATCGGTATACGTGAATGCGATCAACGTACTTAGTAAAGATGTGATAAAGTTAATTGCTTCATTGCAACTACGGGCATATCACATTTGCGACCTACTCCAGGACTTCAAGTGATTATTTCTGGTATTGCTAGTCGCCATGGGGAATGAGTTGTGCATGTAGGCTGGTACTCGTAAGCCGGCTGTAAGTTTTTGCACCGCTGTATTTCGTCATTTATGTGTGAGTGGATGATTAGCGTGTTGTGTAGCCAGACGAAACAAGTGACGACAAGTTACCATGAATCTTAGTGCATGAAAAGTTAGTTGGCGGGACTCAGCAGTTACCAAAGCACTGGCAGATGCACGCAGAACACTAATACATATGCGAAGGCTTCTGGCCAACAATCTTTGAATTTTTCCCTCTAGATTACAGGATAGTCCATGTAGCATAGGAGCAGAGTGAGCTATTCTTTGTATAATGATTGCCGAGTGAATGCGTCATAAAGAGGTTGAACTACTCCGTCTGACTCCAGCAAATAGACGGAGAATGTTGATTAGGGAGTTGACTTTCTCCTCTAATGCTTTTATTTGGGGAGCCCATGATAGCCGTCTGTCTATAAAAATACCCAAGAACTTGTGTTGCCGCACAAGTTGCAGACGCTGCAAGTCATGAGGGAAACACTAAAGTTGAGTTTCACGCGAAAATATTTTCTGAAAACCACGTTGGGCATTAATAACAATGAGTTACCTCCTAGTAAGTTAGCTATACATGATAGGAAAGGACATGTTCCATGATTTTGAGTGGTATACTGTTATTTCATACGGGTAGGTATTATTAGGAGAACGCTGGCCACCAGGACTTGAAAAAGGGAATAACTCTCTCCACTTTCCAATTATCGGGAATACAGCCCGTTTCAAGCAATTGCTCAAATAGTTTTGAAAATATTATAGGGCTCCAAACTTTGGTATTAGTCGGAAACTTATAATTGATGTTATCCGCTTCAGCTGACGAGAATATGTCAAGATTTTCAATAATTTTCAATAGCTTGCATGTCTCGGTGAGCGTTATTATCAGTTTAGTTCTACAAGCCCTGGCTGCCGAAATATCGTGTACGTATGCGAAATGCTATGGCATTCGTGTGTGCAAAGGTTGTTTCCATTTAGTGAGAACATTTCTGCTGAGCATTCTGGCAAACTACACAATTTTTCGCGGTAATAATCCTAGTGCTGCTGTGCTCTTGTATATGCTGTCAGACGTCTGCATGAAAACGAACACTTATGCCTGCGGCATGCATACTGCATAGGGAGTCTTCATGTAAGTCTTGTAATACAACCCTTGCATGTAGGATGCCTAGTTCTGCAGTCGTGGGCTATAACTTTCTTTTTTCTTTGTTTGCCACGGCTTGTGCTCTCTGGGATTTGGACAGCTTCGAAACTGCAGCGTCAAAGTGATTTATTCGTTAACTGACTGGCTAGATTATTGATTAATCATTTATTAGGGTAAGTATCTAAAAGCAATTTGGCTGAGTTGTGTAGAAACGGCGGACAGCGACCACAAGATAACTCTAGAAGATATTCCCTTTTAACATTCTAGCTTTTTTATGTGATCGGTCCTCGTGTTTTTTCACAACAATGCCATGACTATCGCGAACCATACGAACTTTTGCCAAAATATTGGTTTTCCAAAGCAACGCCTCAGCTGTGACAGACACCGTCGGGAAAGGTTGCGGTGACCCAGTGGTGTTCTGTAACCGGCAGCGATATTTTATTCATTCATTCATTTAAGAATTTAGTCCTCCTCGAGGTGATACAGGGTGAATGCAAAACTAAATAAAAGAACCGTAACAAGAAAGACAATGTATAGAAGTGTATACGTATACATTGTCACACACGGACGAAACAACACCACATCTCACAAGAATAATAAATACAGCACAGAAATTTTGTAACGCGGTAACTCATCACGTACGATATTATTTTTATGCGAAATCATCACACAGCGTAGAAGTTGTTATAGCTGACGAATAGCATAGGTGTCTAGGCATAAATATAAGTACCGGAAGAACTGAAAGAAAGGCGTTGTCACGCCGACAGAACACGAATTTAATTAAATTATGGGGTTTTTACGTGCCAAACCCACTTTCTTATTATGAGGCATGCCGTAGTGGAGGACTCCAGAGATTGCGAATAGCTCGAGTTCTTTAACGTGCACGTAAATCTAAGTACACGGGTGTTTTCGCATTTCGTAACCATCGAAATGCGGCCGCCGTGGCCGGGATTCGATCCCACGACCTCGTGCTCAACAGCCCAACACCATAGCCAGTAAGCAACCACGGCGGGTAGAACACGAATTAGGGAGCCAACACGTACGCGAAGACTAGTATGTATAGCAGAGTTAACACACGGATATTTATGGAAAGAGAAATAATTGAAAAATAACTGATCAACAATTTTTCAAACTTTCATAGGGAGTCTGATTCTACTAAATCACCTAGCAATGAATTTTACTGTTCTATTGTTCTTGGTAAGAATGAATATTTAAAAGCATTTATTCTTGGCACCACGGGCATAAGCCGCCGTGGTAGCACAGTGGCTATGGCGCTGTGCTACATGAGCACGATGTCGTGGGTTCGATTCCGGCGGCGGTGGCACTCACATTTAGGTGCACTTTAAAAAATCTCATATGGTCAAGATTAACCGGGAGTTCCCCACTACGCGGTGCCTCATAACCAGATTGTGATTTAGCCCGCTAAAGCCTCAGATTTTTTTTTTTTTGTAAGCATGGGCATAAATTCTTTCTAATCACTCCCTCCTCTAGCGTACCAGGCGACCACCGTTTGAAGGAGGGGCCTGCATTTAAATTTCAGAAATTCTTACTTAGAAAATAAACAACTTTTAATCTTTTTGCTAGTTTCCTCCAATCTGATAGTAGGTGCGACTTTAGTTTGACCAGCAAATTACCTACGGAGACCATGCATCTGGACCTTGATAAATTAAAGTTGACAGCTCCCTACCGTACCTGTTCTAATTTATCAATCTGGAATTTGTTGTGCGGGTCCCATATGACGCATGCATATTTTAATATAGGCAGGACAATGGTTAAATATGCTGTTATCTTTGCTTCAGTAGATGCTAGTTTTGACTTTCTTCTCAAGAACCGTTGGCCGAATATACAAAGCTTTTCTTTCGTAAGTGGTCTTTTCCACTGGCCAGCCCCATTCGCTATCGATATGTCCAGCGTCAAGATTTGCACGAATTTTCTGTTACGAAAAATTCTAGCGTTAGAATTTTTGTGGAAACGGGCCCATATTTTCTTTTCAGCTTTTCTTCTTAAGTTATTAATGGCCATATTCCGGCTAGAATTATCTGATATAATAACACCTAAGCATTTAACATGCTGCACACATGTAAGCTTATGTACATTTATTTCTTAAGTGAAGGAGAACATGGTCTGAATTCACAAAAATATTCGTAAGAACCAATACCAGCCAATGGCAACATTGGACATATCATTAGCTACGGCTACCAGCCAATGACAAGGGCACTTTCGAACGAAAAAGCTTTCTGAATACGGCCCCATATTCTTACTTTTTTGTCTTAGTCTAACAGTGAAGTTTTCCAAAAGTGAATTTTTCATTTCCCAATTATCACACCAGTTTCTACTATATTATACTTATGAATTTAGTACGACCTGGTATTCGTAACACGTTTTTGTTTCTCTCTCTTTAAAGTTATATTAGACAACCATCTTGCGTTAAGAGACAAAGCCGGCAATATCATTACTAATATGGATGAGATTGTTCAAGTGGCTGAGGAGTTCTATAGAGATTTATACAGTACCAGTGACACCCACGACGATAATGGAAGAGAGAATAGTCCAGAGGAATTTGAACTCTCACAAGTGACACCGGAAGAAGTAAAGAAAGCCTTGGGAGCTATGCAAATGGGGAAGGCAGCTGGGGAGGATCAGGTAACAGCAGGTTTGTTGAAGGATGGTGGGCAGATTGTTCTAGAAAAACTGGCCACCCTGTATACGCAATGCCTCATGACTTCGTGCGTACCGGAACCTTGGAAAAACGCTGACATAATCATAATCCATAAGAAAGGGGACGCCAATGACTTGAAAAATTATAGACCATTCAGCTTACTGTCCGTTGCCTACAAAGTATTTACTAAGGTAATTGCAAATAGAATCAGGAACACCTTAGACTTCCGTCAACCAAAGGACCAGGCAGGATTCCGTAAAGGCTACTCGACAATAAACCATATTCACACTATCAATCAGGTGATAGAGAAATGTGCGCAATATAACCACCCTTATATATAGCTTTCATTGATTACGAGAAAGCTTTTGATTCAGTCATAACCTCAGCAGTCATGGAGGCATTGCGGAATCAGGGTGTAGACGAGCCGTATGTAAAAATACTGAAAGATGTCTATAGCGGCTCCACAGCCACCGTAGCCTTCCGTAAAGAAAGCAACAAAATCCCAATAAAGAAAGGCGTCAGGCAGGGACATACGATCTCTCCAATGATATTCACAGCGTGTTTACAGGAGGTATTCAGAGACTTGGATTGGGAAGAATTGGGGATAAGAGTGAATGGAGAATACCTTAGTAACTTGAGATTCGCTGATGATATTGCCTTGCTTAGTAACTCAGGGGACCAACTGCAATGCATGCTCACTGACCTGGAGAGGCAAAGCCGAAGGGTGGGTCTAAAAAGTAATCTGCAGAAAACTAAAGTAATGTTTAACAGTCTAGGAAGAGAACAACAGTTTACGATAGGTAGCGAGGCACTGGAAGTGGTAAGGCAATACATCTACTTAGGGCAGGTAGTGACGGCGGATCCGGATCATGAGACTGAAATAATCAGAAGATTAAGAATGGGCTGGGGTGCGTTTGGCAGGCATTCTCAGATCATGAACAGCAGGTTGCCATTATCCCTCAAGAAAAAAGCATATAACGGCTGTGTCTTACCAATACTCACGTACGGGGCAGAAACCTGGAGGCTTACGAAAAGGGTTTTACTTAAATTGAGGACACGCAACGAGCTATGGAAAGAAGAATGATAGATGTAACGTTAAGGGATAAGAAAAGAGCAAATTGGGTGAGGGAACAAACGCGAGTTAATGATATCTTAGTTGAAATCAAGAAAAAGAAATGGGCATGGGCAGGACACGCAATGAGGAGGGAAGATAACCGATGGTCATTAAGGGTTACGGACTGGATTCCAAGGGAAGGGAAGCGTAGCAGGGGGCGGCAGAAGGTTAGGTGGGCGGATGAGATTAAGAACTTTGCAGGGACAACATGGCCACAATTTGTACATAACCGGGGTAGTTGGAGAAGTATAGGAGAGGCCTTTGCCCTGCAGTAAGCGTAACCAGGCTGATGATGATGATGATGATTATGATGATGATGAGACAACCATCTGAGAATCGGCCAACTGTTATGTTGGACGAAACCAAATCTGCAACACATGAAAAGTACTAAATGAGTGCACGCACGTTTTTTTTTTCCCCTTTACGCGTTCATGGGAATGACTCATCGCCAGTTTCCAACCTCCGAGGGGTGAGTAGGAGCTGACAGAGCGGTGATGAATGGGCCGCAGCGCAGCAGGGTGATTTATTCGCACTACACAGTTATTCTGTGCGGCTGCAGAGCTCCGAAGTGATTAAAGCTCAGACAGTGCATATTCGTAGATAACGTAGCCGGTATTCCTGCTAGTGACCCCTGCCGACATGACGGTTTAGTCAACACCTAGTTTTTTCG
Organism: Dermacentor andersoni; assembly: GCF_023375885.2. Taxonomy (NCBI): domain Eukaryota; kingdom Metazoa; phylum Arthropoda; class Arachnida; order Ixodida; family Ixodidae; genus Dermacentor; species Dermacentor andersoni. The sequence goes on from NC_092814.1 coordinate 75,365,835, forward strand.
GCGGTATTGGTTAGAATGACTACAGGCAGCAGCCCTAATATTTCACGTTGCTATTCAGGGGAGATGACGTTGCACGTTAATGTTGATCACATGGTTTTGTTTACAATGAGTCACCTCTACAAAGGCGTCCACCTGCTTTTGTGCTCACGCTACAACACGCTTACGTACGATATCAATGAAATGGTGTTGCTTTCCACATCGAACACATCACTGCACACGCATTCCATTTAAAACGTCTGCTTAGACACGCAGTTAGAGCGAAGGGGCTCACCACGTCCACCATTATACTTAACAGCAATAGATGTTGGTTTTGTTACGAAAATCGTATACGTCGTGGGCCTTTTCAACTTATCTTCGTGCCATGGGCCGCTAACTGCGCACTTTACAAGACCTGAAGTTTCAGTGACTCTCGAAAAGATGCCGCGAAAGCGTGGACAAGCTCTCAAGGCTCGCGGACATCATTCAAGCACCAAAATTTGAGGCTTGTTTACCCCACATCGCCTATTCCTGAAACAGCCGTGCGCAGGGCCACATCCTGTCGAGGCTGCGACCTAATTTCGCAAACGATGTTGAAGAGGGCATAGTATAAGGTTGGCCGGGGGGACTTATATGCATACTTGAATGAAAATTCTGCATGTCTCTCCTGCAGGGCCGGCAGCGGCGAACAAGCGGTGGCTCGGAGGGGATGTGGTTGTGCCATCTTTAATTGCCGCACGTGGAACGCTACAATTCCCTGGTTCAACTGGCTTTAATCTCTTGGCGTGTTCCCCGGCCAGAGACGTGCTGTCGGTCGAGCTGCAGCGAAAGTCAATTAGCTTCAGTAACTAATACGGCCGCGTACAGAAAGGGGGGTTACCGGGTATGGAGAGGGGGGGAGGCAATCGCCAACGGACGTCCGTATGCATTCATCTAATGAACTGCTACCGTATCATTAAATCTAAGCACGTTCGGCCCGGCTGACTTGCATGATATGCATAAATTAGCGCGCAAGAGGAGTCGCAATTATCGCTGCGCCCTAAGAGCATCGAGCTCTTCTCTACGCGCGGGGGCATCAGGATCTTGGGCGTCCTCCTGTTTACCTCCATGATAATGGGGCGTCTCTCTCGTGCCTGCATCCTCCCTTCCCTTTTCACGGCGACCAAAGGCCACGCGTCGACGCCGCTCGTTCATTTTGAGCCGACGACTGGCAGCAGCGCCGCCACCGCCGTGTCAACACCGGTCCCGTCCAACTCCGCCATTGTGACCGATGGCGCACGTCGTGTGAAATTTCTCCGCTTCTCCCCGGGAACCGCGTTGCGCGCGCTGCATTGCGTCGCTCTAAAAACTTGCCCCACTTGCCGCACTTCATCGCAGTCTCTCTCGCTCCCTCCCCTGCGCAGCTCGCTGCTGTTCCCGCCGGGGGTTCGCGGTGATTACACCCTCGGACCTCCGGAGCGCGCGCACAAGGAGGAGTTATGCGCCGCGACGAGACGTGTGCGCGACTACGCCGCGTCCGTGGCGAAAACGCGTCTCACTCAAGCCGTTCCAAAGAGCCACGCGCCATGGTGCGAAACTGAACGCGTATATTTAAATGCACCGTTGTTTTTTTGTAAAGAGCTCCGTGTTCGGCGTACAAGCAACAGGAGGCAATACAAACAGTCACTTTCTTTTTTTTTTATTGTTTTCGCAGTCTTTTCTTCAGGCGTTTACCAGTTCGCCAGTTCATATAGGTGGGCGGCAATAGGACAAAGCATTTAGTTGGAACTATGCGACTGGTGCTACATAGAGCACTAACATTTCATGCTTCTTCTTCTTTTTGTTGCCTCTAGACAAATGACGGGCCTTTATTTGTGCTGAGAGGCTGTGGTAAAGCTGGTCACTGCATTCTCAGGGGCACAAATCGAATATACATCAGGACTAAACTGTTGAAAAATTTCGTTAGTATACAAAACGCCGAACAGAACTTGTCCTGTTGGATGATATTCACTACCAACACGCCCTACTGATTTAGGAACGGGACTAGTGCCAGACCCGATATAAGGAACGGGATGGTAAGAGAGCGAAACATAACATGACCCGTTTTTCGGCACTGCAGGTAACATAATGAAGACTTCCAATAACGGCAGCTGTGCAGCAGAAATCTACATGTGTTGTCTTGGTTACAGTGGGTATTTTCGCTCACTGGGCATGAAAGACATTATAAAACAGCATTATTCATGGAATACGGCAGGCATTGTCAGCTCCTGACTGGAACTCGACCGAAAATAAGCGCACAGGAAAACACACACGAACAGCCGAGAGAGACATAGGACAGGCGCTATCCTTTCTCGTTTGTCATGTGTGTCTTCCTGTGCGCTTGTTTTCCGACGATCTGCAATGCATCATTTAGCCCGTCTGCAGGTGTTGCTAAAATATCGTGACTGGAAGCTTACCATTATCATTGAAAAGGAAAGTGTATAATCAGTGCATTTTACCGGTGCTGACATATGGGGCAGAGACTTGGACACTGACAAAGAAGATTGAGAACAATTTAAGGACTGCACGAAGAGCGATGGAACGAACAATGCTAGGCATAACATTGAGAGACAGAAAGAGAGTGGTTTGAATCAGATAGCAAACGGGTATAGCCGATATTCTAATTGACATTAAGAGAAAGAAATGGCACTGGGCAGGTCATGTAATGAGCAGGTTAAATAACCATTGGACCATTATGGCTACAGAATGGGTACCAACAGAAAGAAAGCGCAGTAGAGGAAGGCAGAAGTCTAGGTGGTGCGATGAAATTAGGAAATTCGCGGGTGCTAGTTGGAATCGGTTGGCGCAGGACAGTGGTAATTTGGGATCGCAGGGAGAGGCCTTTGTCCTGCAGTGGACATAAAATAGGATGATGATGATGATGACGATGATGATGATGATGACGACGACGACGATGATGATGATGATGATGCTGCTGCTGCTGCTGATGATGATGATGCACTGAAATGCGATAGAGGAGCACAAAGTCGATTTTCGACCTCAGTGTATAGCCCGGGGCATGCAAAGGAACGCGCAAGATGGACAAGCTGTAGGGTCCAGCGGTGAAGACATTCTGCCTATGATATGACCTTCTCAAGCTGTTGTCGCGCACGCGGAGAACTTTACAGGGCCTTCGGTTCTCTCCACAAAAATGTCACCCTTTCTGAGGACTGGTCTTTCATCAAAGCCATCGAGAGATGGACATCGCTCACAATTTTTGTGTCAAGGTAACTGGCGAGGCACTCTAGATGAATGACTTGGCTCTGCAAAACGCATCAGAAGTGCGATACATAAAGATGACTGGGCTGTGTTCGATTACGAATAGTCAAGTGGCTTTGGACGCATGCAGGCCGTCATCATCACCCGGTCCTAGCGAGATAACGTATGCTGCTTGTGCCGCATTGGCCAGTAAGCACGCCAGTCACTCCTGGACCACTACAACCCGTCCTGGCACGACGGTATTGTTCCACACGAATAAAAATGTAGCCGTCTGGTTCCTTTAATAAAGACCGGGAAGTCTCCGCTTGATCTGTCATCGTACCAACGTACCGCGCACGCCAGTTGCGCCTTTAAGGTCATGGAAACAATGGTACTTACACCAATGAAACGGTACCTTGAACACCACGACATCTATACTAATGCCATGGTCTGCTTCAGACGCGGTCAATCATCAATCGACGTCATTAATGTAGTGCCTCCAATTACACAAGATAAATCGATGAAGAGTCTCTATGCAGCGCTGTCTCGACGTGAAAGACGCTTATGATAACGGTAGGGGCCGTAAAGCTTGGTAATCGAGTTTTTCGATCGGTATGTGAAGCTATTTTTCAAGAATCTCATTTTTCGTTCACGCTATGTTCACATTCGCCCTTGTAGGGCTAGTTGGATCTTCATTTACGACGACTACATCCGCATATGGGTACCACGTGTAACACGTCTCGAACTACTTGCAAGGCTTCAGAAGGTGCTATCGCTGATTTGTGAATACCCTGCAACTCAAGGATTAGAAGTCTCGGCGTAAATATATGAATATTTTGCATCAACAACCAAAACAGTGCTTATAGGTATACATGCTCGTCAATTTTAGGCGTCATTGTCGATCGTGGCCTGTCCTGGAACCATCAAATCGCTCACATGAAAACAAGAGATTTGCGTTGCGCACCGGTTCAAAGTCACCGCCGCAACAAGATGGGTATCGTCAGTGACTTCTATGTTGAAAAGCGCACTCTTCTGGAATATCTCCAATAGTCTCTTAGTGTTGCCGTACAAACTAATATTTGCGGAATACAAATCACAAAAACTCATGCGGACACCACATATAAGTCCAACAGGAGATCATATATATCCAATATATGCGCGAAATTAGCTTCTGCTTGCTATGTACTAATTAAATGTAAAGCATGCTTTAATCTTAACATACTTAAGATTATACCGTTTTCTCTCGTCTATTGCCACATCATATACTGTTGTGAATCCTGGACTGGTACGTATAAAACCTACACAGATCCGATCATTGGGTTACAAAAAATGGCCTTGCGTATTATAACCTACACAAGCCCACGTGATAATAACGCCATATTATTCACGCTTCTCGGCATACTACCATTTCCACTGGCATCCAAAATGAAAGTTGCGATTCTGATTAACAACGTTATACACGGAAATCACTCATTGTTACCAGACTTGTTCATTATACCTAATCGAAATAAAAGGAATGATTTGGATTGTCTGACCTGCTAGTCCCATCTCTAAATTTGTACAGTTAACGGTGTGGCTTTTCGATCTTTAACCCTTGCTCATATTGTAATGAATGCATTGGCCATTTAGGTTCCTTATTTCTTGCTGCTGTTTCACTTTTGCAAATTTTATTGGAACTCCCTCTCCATCATCTCGAATTTTCGATCATTGTTTAAAATTTATTATTGTTAGGAGCTGTACAAATGGTTGCAGCCGCGAGGCAGTTTGCACTGCACTTCAATGTTCATTAATACCTGTGTCATTCAGTGGCGTTTGCGCATTCAGCGATGTTTGCTTTTTGTACAAGAACGTAACTTCTAATTACGCTCGTAGCTACTATAATTAACGCTCCTTCTATAAAAATATTATTCAATATATTTGATGCAATCGTCATCATCATCATCATCATCATCATTATCGCCATCGTCGTATTTTTATGTCCACTGCAGGATGAATGTCTCTCCCTGTGATCTCGACTCACCCCTGTCCTGCGCCAACTGATTCCAACTTGCGCCCGCATATTTCCTAATTTCATCACCCACCTAGTTTTCTGCCATCCTCGACTGCGCTTCCCTTCTATTGGCACCCGTTCTGTAACCCTAATGATCCACCGGTTATCCATCCCACGCATTACGTGGCCTGCCAAGATCCATTTTTGTCTCTTAATGTCAGTTACAGTATCGGCTATCGCCGTTTGCTCACTGATCCACGCCGCTCTCTATTTGTCTCTTTGCGCTCTCCTTAACTTGTTCTCGTGCTTCTTTGTCAACCTCCAAGTTTCTGCCCCATATGTTAGCACCGGTAGAATGCAGTGATTGTACACCATTCTTTTCAATGATAGTGGTGAGCTCCCAGTCAGGATCTGTCAGTGCCTCCCATACGCACTCCAACCCATTTTTATTCTTCTGTAAATTTTCTTATCATGATCAGGGTCCCCTCTGAGTAATTGACGTAAATAAACGTACTCTTTTACAGACACTAGAGACTGACTGCCAATCCTGAACTCTTGTTCTCTTGCCCGGCTATTGATCATTACATTTGTCTTCTGCATATTAATCTTCCAACTCCATTCTTATACTCTTTCCATTAAGGTCCTCAATCATTTGTTGTAACTCGTCCCCAGTGTTACTGAACAGGACAATGTCATCTGCAAATTGAAGGCTGCTGAGATCTTCGCTGTTGATCCTTACTCCTAAGCCTTCCCAGTTTAAGAGCTTGAATACTTCTTCCAAGCACACAGTGAATAGCACTGGAAAGGTTGTGTCTCTAAACTCACCTGAAACGTTAGTTATGAGCACATGGCGCGTCCAATTTCTGAGATCGTTCGGCGATTCCGGCGCCCGTAGGCCTAACGAGACGCGTCGGCATAGCAACAACAGGATGCTTGCTAATGGATTGTCTTGGCTTGGACGCGTTTGGCACGAGGCACCAGACGGCGCCCTGTTTTATAACGTCTTCCTTACGTTTGCACTCCCGTACGGTAAGCTAAAGGTCTTGAAAGGACGCGCACCGTAACGTCCCGCGAACCCGCCGTCGTTGCTCAGTGGCTATGGTGTTGGGCTGCTAAGCACGAGGTCGCGGGATCGAATCCCGGCCACGGCGGCCGCATTTCGATGGGGGCGAAAACACCCGTGTAGTTAGATTTAGGTGCACGTTAAAGAGCCCCAGGTGGTCGGAATTTCCGGAGTCCTCACTACAGCGTGCTTAATAATCAGAAAGTGGTTTTGGCACGTAAAATCCCATAATTTAATTTTTTTAACGTCCCGCAAAGGTGATTACGTTTAACTTACGTAAGGCGACAAACGCTATTCTAAAACTGTCTGTTATCTGCGCACTGACACGTCAAGCAAAAATGATCTACGTAATCTACAATAGCATATGCTGGCCGTACAGATCCGCCAAAACACATTAGATGGACATACATACTACGCAAGGTTTGTTTCTATTGCTAAAGGGAACGAAAGGAACACACTTTGCGGGCGCGCCTATCTACAGAACAAGTGCGCCGTCACGGTTTCCCGGCTTCGAAATCCCCCCCTTCCCCACCTACGGCTCCGCTACGCTTATCAATGCGTCAGCGGTGTGTTCTCATGATGCCGCGACCTTCACATAGCGTGAAGCCCTGCGTAGAGCTGCCGCCGCTAGTAAAGCCCTGTATCCGTGGCTATTCGCCTGGGAGCGCTTGAGTAGCGGCGCGCGAGCGCGTGTCTATTTCGTATTTTGGATATTTCACGCGCTTTAGCTTTTTCTCGGAAAAGCCAATGAGGCAAAACTGAGCATGAAACAAATGCGTGATGCCGAGGTTATTTGAGCTGCCCTATAACTTTGTAATTGATATGTTTGCGGTTCAAGTAATAATTAAATAGTTCACTCGTTAAAAGCAATTAATTAATCATTCGTGATGAAAAAGGTATTGGCTGTAAGTACACACGACTACGGCTACTATGCAGGCGGTATGACTTCTTTAGAGCTCTTTTTTTTTTTTTTTTTAATCTTGGTCCAAGTTAAATGGGACACGCGGAATTTATTCATTTATTTGTTTTATTCAAAATACCCCTAAAGGCCCTCTGGAAGAGGGTATTACATAGGGGGGGGGGGGGGGGGACACGTGAACATATTCTTATAAGAATTTGTTAGAAAAACGCAACAAACGCGACTATATACGCAAACACGACTGTAGTAAAATCAAAGTTCGGATGAAACGAAATTAGCACATTATTAGAACAAATTAGAAAATTGAAGCACCTATAATTCAGGATACATCAAAGGCACTAAAAAGAGAATAATTGGAAACAATAACAGAAGGAAAATAAAGGTACCAGGAGATTACAATCTTATCTTTCTATTCCCTCCTTTCTCATTTTTAACACCCCTCCATTCTCTCTTTATTTCCTCCTCCTCCCTCCCACGTAACGCTTATTATCCGCCTCTCAAGGCCGACTGATCCCAATACAGCTCAAAAAAAAGAAAAGAAGAAAAAAAAAACATTTTCCCATTGCATAAAGACTTCACGCTTCGATATACGTGCGCAGCATTTGTTGAAATTTATCGGGGTGAGCTTCAGTAGCAATGCCTGATGGTGGGTTATTCCAGTCAGATATCGTTCTGGGTATAAATGATTGTGTGTAAAGAGCTGAGTGGCACACCGGGCGTTTGATTTTAAAAGGGTGATCTCGGCGAGGGAAAAGGAGAGAGGGTGACTGAAAGAAGTCATCATGCAAACGCTCGTGTTGATAAAGTTTATGAAGGAGGGATAGACGCACGTGTTTCCGTCGTAGTGATAGGGGGTATTTTCAGGGATTCAAGGTTACGTACGATGTAGTGCAGGTTCGGATCCCAGATGGCACATACATATTCAATTTTAGGTATGATTAATGTAGTATACGCGAGTGTTTTTAAGTGTGAAAGCGCTTGCCTGAGTCCGTGTTTGATTAATCCAAAAGTGCGGTTATCAGATGCAAGAGATGCAAGAGTGACGATGGGATGATGCCACGTTAGATAGCTCGAAAATTGACTGCTAGGTATTTATACGTGGTAGTAAGCTCAACAGTATTATTATCAAGAGAGTATGACGATGGAACGTGCGTGTGTGTGTGCGTGTGTGCGTGTTTGTGTGTGTGTCGCTCAGGCCCTCCGGGTGCGTGCTCGAGCTCACCGCGGCTTTCCGCTCCCTCCCTTACTCTATCTTATCTTTCTATTCCCTATTTTCTCTCCTTTCTTCTTTTTAACATTCCTCCTTTCTCTCTTATTTCATCCTCATCCCTCCCACGTCATGCTTATTATCCGCCTCTCAAGGCCGACTGATGCCACTGATAACAAAAGCCCCTTGATAACGCGGCCGAAGCGCCGCTCCGACCACGCACGGAGCGCGAAAAGCAATGGAATAGGCATAGAATGTTGCAAAATCCCGGCTCTGCTCGCACCGCATCGAAAGAGTGCGCGCGCAGCTTTATTTCACGCTAGAAACTTGCTTCGGACCGAAACCAAATAAAAGGGATGGTTTTATTTTTCGATAGAGTGTATAAGTGCTGCAAAAAGAGGTTCGTGGCAAAAAATAAAAGCGGAATAAATAGACCAGGAAACAGCTCACGTGTAAAGAAAAGGCAAAACTGATGCGCTCAAGAAAGTAAATGTACCACTTCTAAATGAGCCGAATTGGCAATCGGGAAGTCCGCACAAAAAAAAAAAAAAAAAAAAAGAAATCCACGCAGAATCTTCTCTGGAATTTATCTGGATGGTGCGTAAGCGTTTCGTAGTACTGACGTGGTGTTTCGTGGTAGTATGCTGGTATGTTTCGTATGATTGCGAGAACGATCGCGAAGCGGTTGCAACACGGAACTGCTATAGTGAGAATTGCACGAGACGACGGAGAAGAGACGAGTAGAAGCAGTGTTCACTGGTGTTATGGATAGTACGCAGCGGATGTGGACGTGGGATAGAAATGCTTACGCATTTAAAATCATCATATTTCAGCGTGCCCTTATTATCTATGCATTCGTAAGCCCCGTTGAACACCAGCTTCTGCCTAGAGGACGTGTTCGAATAGGTCTCCTTCTGCAGCTACGCAGCACTGAGTCCACTTTATCACATATTCTGTGGCTTTCTTGATGAGCGACACTGTAATACTACGGCAGACATCCGTTATCCTTGCCTTGAGCTCATCTGACGTTCGTCTCGATCATGTAAACGCGATCTCTCACATTACCCTAAAGAAAAAAAAACCGAGTGGAGAGAGGTCAGGTGACCTAGCCGGCCAATTTGCAAGCCCGTGCCTTTCAATCTATAGCGCATGAAAAGTCGCATCCAGCCGGTTTCATTGCTCGGCTGCTGCTGTGTGCTGTGATCTTGCTTATACCACAGAAATGGAAAACGTGACAGCGGGAATTCGCTGAGAAACTCATCCACCACTCCTTCAAGGATTTCGTCCACGTAACGCTGTCCAGTCACTGTGTGATGGAAGAAGATGGGACGGATTATAGCCCCTCCGTAAATTCCGAAACACACACTGAACGACCACTGGTACCGGTGCCGAGTGCGCATTGCCCAGTGTAGATTGGAGTCACTCCAGTAATGTGCATGAAGCGAATTTACCTGGCCGTTTCTGCAAAAATTGGCTTCATCTGTGCACACGATGTTGCTCAAAAAGTCTGGTGACTCATCGGCTTTTGTGAGGACCCAGTTCGAGACTATTAGACGATTCTACAGGTCCCTATCTTCCAAGCATTGGTGCTGGTTGAGGTGGTACGGGTGAAAGGCCGTCGTTTAGAATCCTCCAAACTGGTGACTTGGAAACTGGTACCTCAACATCCACTTCCCGCACGCTAGCATGAGGGTTTGAGGCCATAAATGCTAAAACATCCGTGCGTAGGCTAGGACTCAAAGATGGAGTCCTCCACCGCTGTTTCTAGAAGCTGCCGGCTTGTCTCAAGTTTTCACAAATTCTGATGATAGTCGATCCGTTTGGTCTACCGCCACACTTCCATGACCGATACATATTTGCGGCTTTCCTCTTGTCGCCATTTGCAGCTCCCAAGGCAAGAATCATGTTTTCCTTCTGCTCATTAGAGAAAGACATGGCGACTGGGACGAAACAAAACGCACCTTTAAACCTTTGCACTGACGTTGTCAATTCGCTTTTGTAGTGATAGGTTTTGTGACAAAAAGAAATGGAAAACCATCCGTGCACTTCACCTACGCTAAGACAACAGTTGTCACAGCTTGTTTTCAACTAACACCAAACGAGACGTGTTACTTCAGTCGCGGCGCGGCAGATAAGGAACTAGCTCGATCCCGATGTTTTTTCTTTATTTCCTTTATTTCGTTATGGCTAACTCAGCGATCCTCTTCGATGGCGCTGCTATATGATGCGGGTGGAAGTGCAGTCACGTGATATTTTTCATATCTCGCGGAGTTTATTTATCAGTTGGAAAATTTTAGTGCGCAATTAGTACGCCGCTGAAAATGCCGCAAATAGATGTATCTTGGCGGCGCCTACAAATGCTTCATGGACACTTTGATAATTAGGATAGCACGTCTGGAGTTAGATAATTAATTATCTAAACAAATCTCAGTGATGAAACAATTACTGGCAGCTACTCCACTGTACCGGAAACATTATGCACTAGGTTTTTTTCGAGTAACGCAATTGCCCTTTTTTTTTAAATCTGGGTGCATGATAGGCAATTGGAACACCCTATGCATATTTATGACATCTGCGTGCAAGTGACGATGTTTCCATCCATAATAAATGTTGTAAACTATTAGAAGAGTTTTTTTATGAGTAGTAGCATTGGTTATTGGAAAGAGAAGCAATGCGGATACACATATAACTCACGTGCATTTCAAACGTCGTTCATAAAAGACTCTGCCGAAGGGGGTCACTGAAGTCTGCAGTTTTTTTTTTCAGGGTCAAAAAAGCAGGCAAAGCAATTTCAAGCGTGTTGAACATACAGCAACATATTCATTCTCTAGGCGTAGGCTATCCATACCTTTAGAAATAATTGTTAGTTGGCTACCTCCTTCTCTTTAATACATGTAATGAACTTTGTCCGATGCATGTATTTAAATATAAAGTGCCTGTGCATAGTGTTTACAGTGGCAACCTAAAACAACGTTGAAGTGAGAAAACACGAATGAGGCAGCCGCCGCTAGTACTTCTAATGCGCTTGCCCTTCTATCGCCAGCATTTGCTGAAATAAAGCGAAATGATTAAATAAAACCGTACACGTCTGCGCCAACAACGATGCAGTACGCTAGTAGCCATACTAAGTTTTACGAAAAAAAAAGCAGAGGCAAGTGAAAAGAAACCTCAAATGATGTGCGTGACAAAACTCTGGCAATGAAATTTTAGGTGTGTGTGTTGGGGGGGGAGAGGGGAGGGGAGGGGTGGTGTATGCTTCGGCATCGGCGGAAGGGTGCGGAGGCGGGGGGCTCTGCCCTCTCCGGAAAACGCTGGAGGGGGCTCGCACCCCGCAGACCCGCCGTAGTCGGCGCTTATGATGCCGTGACATGTCTTTAAAGTATAACTGACCTTTCATTTTCTTCGTATTGAAAATAGTGATAATTTTCGACGTTTTGTCATGCAGCTTGTGTTCAAACAAGCAGCGCCACCGTTTATTGCAAAGGCCATTATTTTGCCCATTTGTCAGCAGTATAGCCTGAATATTGTATGTTTATTTTTATGGTGCAGGTTTTTCCACAGTGTTGTTCTTAGTCTTTCATCGACGCGATAGACTTGGTTCTTATCATAATCAATGAGGGTAAACTTAGACGTAGTGAGTCTTGTCAGGGCTGATGTGTCCCCAGCGTTGCATAGTTATTTTTTGGCGCCGCTATCCATTTTTTTTTTTGTCAGTATAGGCTGCTTTTGTCGCCGTCGGTGGGTGCTTGCTATAGCTTGTCTGCTGCTGCTGCGCAGGCGCTGCTGCGGCACTTAAAAGACAGGGGACTTTCTGTCAAATTGTGAGTGTACACTGTGTGACGTAGGATTTTACTGTGACACTGAGTAACACTAGGAAGGCCTTTGCGGGCTGCGTGACAGTGCCCACAGAAACAGTTCGTGTGTATGTGCGCGTGTGTGTGTAGGTTTGTTTTTCAAATTTAAAAAAAATTTATCCTTCTTTCTCTTACCTATCGCATCCCGTTGGCCCTCCCCCAGTACAGGGTAGCCAACCAGAGACAATCTCTGGTCAACCTCCTTGTCTTTCCTTTGCCATTCTCTCTCTCTCTCTCTCTATCACTCACTCACGCTTTCTTAATTTTTTTTAAATATTTTGACGAAGAATGATGCAATACATTCATTCACTCATTTTGAAAAATCGAGCATGTGACAGCCGGCATGAACAGGAGCAGCCTAAAGCAACGTTCTAAATACTTCGCTTCTAGTTGTCAGATACAGTGTAAGGGCATCTTCCTGTCTGTCGTATTTTCTCCTTGTCATTGCTGCACTTGCGCTGAAAAAAATAAAAGACCCGAACACACATTTTGTCCAGACTACTGCTTGCAGTCCTCCTGGAAAGGCGGCACGTTCCTATAGGCTCCGTTTTCCCAGCAATCATAATGCTAATACCACTCAAAAAGCGCGAAACAGGCTCCAATGGGATCGGTATTCAACGCAGAGGCTGCGCACCGAGAACTAGGCGTGAAAAAATTGGCTTTGTCTGAAGCGCGCGAGCGCAGCAGCCGGTTCGAGGGACGCGCGGCGGGACGTCAGGTTGACGCCGCTTTGCGATCAAATTTTTATCTTCGCGAGCGCCGCTAGCGCCTCCATGTTACCCGCGTTGGGGCTCGCCTTAGTTGGACTTCACGGCTAGAAACGGTCCTTGTTACCCGCCTGAGGCAAAAGTTCCCTTACTCGTGCTTTTAACCGGATTGCCGGGAGATCAGGCGCGCTTGGGAGCTCACGTGGACGATCTCCTGCGACGTGTGTGCGTCTTTAAAGAAATAAAGGACGCGAAGAAAAAGAAACACAGGCGAAGTCGGTCTCGAGGAGGCTCAGTCTTATTGTTTTTGTGATTTGGTACTGCTCTTGCTGGTACCGTCGTGGACACCACGTAGCAAGTCGTTGTGTAAGAACAGGCGGTGGCGTGTATCGAGGGCGCACGCGGGGCATTTACAGCCGCTATCCGACGCTTCATATATAATGCCGTTAGGCTGTCGGCTTCGTCGCTGAAACAGTAGTTCCATGTAGCCTTCATGCGAGGCCCGAACCGTCGCTTCGAGGAAATAACAGGATTATCATCTATGGCGCATGCACGGCGGTGCGAGGAGCAGAATACACCAGGAGTAAGTCCTCTACATAGGAGACGCTCTGAGCACTGCGTGAGTAACAGGCGGTGTGTTGTGAGCAAGCAATTACCATATACGTCATGACGCGAATATTTCATTCAATCAGCGAGGGATACTTTCGTACTTTATACGTAGTTAATATCTACCTATATTAAGTAAACACAATAAAAAAAAAGCTTTTATTCGGCAGTCTAGACAAACAGCATAAAATAATGGCGCGGGAGGGGGTGGGGGGGTGAAGGGGTAGGAGCTTTGAGTCGCACCGCGCACATGAGTGTGTTTGGCCAGTGCAGGGCTTCTCCATATTCCTGGCCGTTCGGCCACTCGCCAAGAATATTTAAAGTGTCTGCTTCTTTCGTGGTCTTGGAAGTTTTGCGTCATATATAGTGCATACAAGGCACAGGAGTGAGGTTTTAAAGGGATTATCTTGCGAAAGATGGCACAGAAAGAAGATTCATTTCTCGTACAGGAAATCCTAAACGCAGCCAAAAATGTTTTGTGTCGTAGGAAGGAGGATGATGAATTAGAAGGGCAGATCATATTTAGTAGCTTTCGTAGCCTGCGAACCATTGGCTGTTCATTCATGAAAAAGCTCGGACACCACGCGATCTCCCCAGCAGCGGGCTGTACGGAACAAAGACAACAAAGAAGTTTTATTCTCAACTTAACTATAGCGACAACAACAAGCATATTGTAGCGAACGAGGGCTGCAGTTGCTGCTTTGATCAGAGCGAAGCCTTCTGCTAACAAAGTCGTCACGTTCTCATTTCTCCGTTACAGTTATGGCGACAGCTTAGTGGCCATTTTTATGCAGCACCGAGGTTTTGACAGTTTAATTTGTAAGGTATCGTACCATAAAGGGTAAGAACTACTTTGGTTTTCGCCTAACTACTTCTAACATTTTGGCGACGAAATCGCTGGCGCCGTGCACAGAGCGTTACGCTGCTCAGAGCAGGATCTGGTATTTCTTGTTTTCGATTTTAATTTGTCAGCTGACACTGAGATGTATTGTGCGGCTCGGTGACCTTCCATCTGTACGAGCAAGGCACCTAACATAACAAAAGAAAGAAAAATGAAAAGGTGCCTTGTTCGAGTGGTTGCAAAATGACGTGTAAGAAAGGGTAGCGAGCATTCTACACGAATTATTACCGCAACAGTGATAAAACTCGTGCAGCTTTAACTTGGTTAACAAACTATCTAGATGGCGACAGCCCTTTCTTGCAGCTGGTCTGAGCCCAATGGTTCGAGTACCTCACAACACGTAGGATTCAAGGCGCCTACGCCTTTTGAAGGCTTAGTTTTACGGCTTAGGTTGAAGGCTTAGTTTGTGAGAATCCATCTTTCAGGTAGAAAATTTTTCTTTTCAGAAACTGATTTGCTCATGTCAACGGAGGTGTAATGCAGCGAGCTCCTGCTCTTACCACTGGTGCGCTTTTAAACCCGGTTACATGAATTTAACATCGTGTCTCGGATGCCTTGGGTAAGTTGGTTCGAGGCGTAGAACCCTCTGGGCAGACGTCTAACTTTCTTTTGTGCGTTTGCCGAATGAACTAAATGTGCCGGTATATCATCCTCCCTTCCAAAGTCGATTGATTGTGCCCAATTGCCGTCTTTAGGCCATGCTGCCTGCCGGATGGCCACGGTAACAAAGTTGATAGCACTGCATATATATGATCGCCCATATAGTACACGAGTTTCGAAATGTGGAAGAAAAATAATACTCTTTTATGTCACTGAAAAGTAACGATGCGGATGTTGTAATGCATGCAAAGCCAACAGGGTCCACTCCTATGAATAAATGACGCTTGCCTGGCAGGCTGGTAGCCTGACGCAAGCGCACACATCGGCGATCGAAACATGTGCCCTCACTAACAGCAATGGACAAAAGCGTATTGGTAAAGAGCACACAACATTTCATATCTGGCATACATGCGACTGCAAAGTCAACGTTACTCATGTCCAATGAGCTGATCGGTTGTCACGCTAGCATTTGTTTTAAAGCTCATTCTCTGTGCATCTCGATTAATCAAGCATTTATTATGGACAGAACAACGACTAATGCAAATTACCGCCAGCGTTCGGCGGCAAGCTAAAATGAGTCAATGAAAGCAATCAATTTTGCAGCATCGTCCGCCAGGGTAAACTCGCTCCTGAAGCAACAGAACAAATTCAAACAAGAAATGTATCCGAAAAGCTTGATAATGAGCTTTGCTAAGAACAATGCTGGCTGCTAGGAATAATCTAGAGCACGTTCAGTCATTCGTACCACACGTTTCTTTATCTCGCCTAATGCCCTCGCCATGACTGACTGTGTTATCAAGAGGGATTGTTGTTTTAGCTTTTGCTTCCATAAATTTACTCCTGCGGCAACTGGCTCACGCAGCCGCCATAACCGGAGACACCAATTGCAAGATACAGAGAAAAGGCAGGGCGATGAACAAGCCCATGGTTTGTTACTCTACACTAGGAACAATTCAAAAGGGCTCAGAAGATTGTGCAGAATAAGGGGTGAATTGGTCGTTGAAGGCAGTGAAAAAAATTACGGGGTTTTACGTGCCAAAACCAGGATGTGATTATGAGGCACGCCGTAGTGGGGGACTCCGGAAGAGTTTCGACCACCTGGCGTTCTTTAACATGCACCTAAATCTAAATGCAAGGGCGCTTTCGCCCCTGCCGAACTGCGGCTGCTGCGGCCAGGATTCGATACCGCGACCTCGTGCTTATCCGCCCAACACCATAGCCACTAAGCAATCACGGCGGGTGTCGAAGGCATTGAATGACAATTCTCAACCGTACGAGTTGCACAGCGCACTGTGAGACATTTCGGGCGATATCAATAAGAATTAGTGCAGCTAAGTAGTATTAGTTATTAAGGTGTGCCACATACGCTGCCATGACCATGAGCGGCGCTGGTTGACACTCCCGAGGCCAGATATAGTACACATACAAAAATACCCAAGACGGTGGATGTGAGGATAGATGCTGCCGTAGTTCGATTGGTATAGAGCCTCGCACGCGTAATGTGGAATATGTGGGTTCGACTCTGACTGAGAGCAAATCTTTTTTTGTCCCCTCACCTTTCCTCTTTTTCTTATTACGTCTATACCTCAATTTAAAAAAAAAAAACAGTTAATTTTTCCTTTGCTTTCCTTGGCTTTATTGTCTCTTGGCTTCATAGGCCCGTGACTAACAAAAATCGGGCCTTTCCGTCCCGGTCTTCTTGTGTAAAAGTATCACAGCACGATAATCTGGGCAGCCGCTGAATTGAAAAGAGCATCGAGTCATTTGACTAGAAGCGAAAGTCGGTACAATGGGCTGAATATGGCCACGAGTACTTATGTATCTTTTCCAGCGACTTTATTCTGCTAAAAAATGTTACAGGTTATCGCTCAGCGCAGGATGCGCCTTTCTGTATCAGATATTCCTGGAATGTTATCGATGGTTCCATCTGTTGGTTATGTTGTCGCCGAGCCTTGTATAATATTCTGTTGCACGACGCGAACATTGGTGTACATTCTAGAACTTACGCAAGAACACCCGCCGTGGTTGCTCAGTGGCTATGGTGTTAGGCTGCTGAGCACGAGGTCGCGGGATCGAATCCCGGCCCCGGCGGCCGCATTTCGATGGGGGCGGAAACACCCGTGCACTTAGTTTTAGGTGCATGTTAAAGAACCCCAGGTGGTAGAAATTTTCGGAGTCCTCCACTACGGCGTGCCTCATAATCAGAAAGTGGTTTTGGCACGTAAAACCCCACAATTTTTAACTTACGCGAGAACAAGCGATTAGGCTGGAAGGTTCATTCAGCCATGTATGAATAGTGGACCCGTCTGTTCCAGAGAGCGTATTTCGACGATCGACGAGTGTGCTCGCCGCTATCATTGTACTGAGTGTTACTTCTTTTGCTGAACCCAGGTTCGCCCAATAAACAGTTTCGTGTCCTGCGCTGTCACTGTTGTTGTTCACCGTCAATATAACGTCACAATCTCATTCTTGCAATGTGTTGCTACAATAAAATGAGCGAAGTTTCCATCCAACGTCTGTTCTTGATCGGGGGATAGACAGAGGCGTTTTAATCTAATGCATGGACGAAGAGCGAAGCTTCGCTGGTAGCCATTACCATTTATTGTTGTTTCCCGTGTTTGCGAGTACAATAACAATTTTTTATAACTCGAGGTAACAATCTGCGCGTGAGAAACACAGTGACGGACTCAGTACGCACTTTGTACGCCCCCCGATTGCCTCTTCCACTGTCGCTGGGGTTCATTGTTTATTAGTACAGTGACACAGTCACCGAAGCTCGTTTTAGAGCCAGGATGCGGCTGTTCAATACTTGGAAAGAAGACGCTGCAGCAAGAACATTAAGTGTGCATTAGCAACAAAATGGAAATTAAAATGTATGCAGCTCACTTTGTCTCCCAAGAAAAGTTTCTTTAATTAATGCAGCGCACATTGTTATTGTTTTGCTTTTTGCGGCCTGGCGTGAAAAGCACGAGGCTTTTCAAGCGCGCAAAAATGGTAAGATGAATAATATGCGCGCACTTTTAGTGCCTTCAAGCGCGGACCAAGGCGTCCATCTTGTTGCCTTTGGAAGCACCTTTAATCCGCACTAATGCCATTTGCATGCTACTCGCACTACCCATACATATACCTCTGGGAAGCGCGCCTTCTTTCTTCTGTTTCCTCGTTTCTTTTTTCTTCAGAAAGTTGAATGCTCTTCGCAGAAACGCAGGCGGCCCCTTCTTGAAATGCATGCCCCGAGGGATATGTTGCTGACCACCACTTTCAGGTGCCCTGCCCCTCTCCCCCCTGCTTTCTCACCCTACCCCGCCATTTCTGTTCCACTATTATCTTCTAGCATAAAAATCTTGAAATTTGTGCACTTCACGATCTCGAAAAATAAAGCTGAGTGGATGCTGGAGATGGAAAAAAAAAGAAGGGGGGGGGGGGGGGGGGAGCTGCTACCAAGACAAACAAGAACACTGAGGAGAAGACGACAGACCTCTTGCGCATAAAACCTATAACCTGACTTTGTCAGCAGAAACAACAAAACACAATGATGGCATGAACCGTAATTGTTGTATAATGGTTTACTTTTTGACTATGGCCGAAAAGTGATATCGATCCTGCAACATCGTTATTTCAGAATATGTCCCGCTTCTTATCGATCCTCTTAAATATTTCATCAAATTAAAATGATGAAACAAGAAAGTTAATTAAAAAAATTAAATTGTGGGGTTTTACGTGCCAAATCCACTTTCTGATTATGAGGCACGCCGTAGGGGAGGACTCCGGAAATTTCGACCACCTGAGGTTCTTTAACATGCACCTAAATCTAAGTACACGGGTGTTTTCGCATTTCGCCCCCATCGAAATGCGGCCGCCGTGGCCGGGATTCGATACCGCGACATCGTGCTCAGCAGCCTAACACCATAGCCACTGAGCAACCACGGCGGGTAACAAAAAAAAAGTTAAAAACAACTTTAAGTAAATGTGACAAGTGGTATTAGCTTCATGCAATCATGAAAGTATGACTGATTATTATTATTATTATTATTATTATTATTATTATTATTATTATTATTATTATTATTATTATTATTATTATTATTATTATTATTATTAACCTTTAAGAGTGCCTAGTACATCGCGCAACTTGGGCGTAAGCCGCGTTTACAGGCCGCGAGTACAGCAGCCTGTGAGTTATACAACAGCATCATGTAGCAGTGGTCGCCTGTGAACTATGAAATCTTGGGACATTCACGCTGCGATGCCGAAGAAGCGCACATTCAACCCATGTGTCGCTGTCGAGAAAAGATGAATCGACTGTGTATCTGTAATTGAAGGAAATTCGCAGTGGTCTTTACGCAGAATCTAGATGCACGAAAGGATGTCACGTAAATAACGTGTTTGAGCCAGTTTTTTCTAGTGTGTGCGTGCATGCGTGTGTGTGTGTGTGTGTGTGCGGGCGCGCGCGCGCACACACACACACACACGCCCGCGTTTATTATATCTCGTCTTTCACGTATCGACAGCATCACGCCGGTTTGTTGTTGTTGTTTTTGTTGCTTCAAAACATGGCTCGTACCCACAGGGGCGATTGGCCACACTAGGTTGATTGAAGAAATGCATCGAATAAAATTCCAAAATGTGATAAAGGCCTGCATTGAAAACGAAGCATTAGGCAACTAAATGCTAATAGGAATTTCTTGAGGGTCTATACATACATTTAGGATAAAATGAAAATGAAGTGTCGCACAGTCGGTACCCTAGCAACGAAATCTTCCTGACGCTTCACTGAACTTGTTCGTAGTAGTAATCATTCACCCACGGCTTGGGCCTAATTTACAGGCGCCAAAGGACAAGATGTTTGGTGTAGCAAGCGCTACACCCAGTTTATTAGTTGGAAATAAGATGGACATTCTGCGGAGGGAGGAGAAGCCGCGGCAAGAAACTGGCCTGGCTAGCTCAAAATTCTGTTGCAGTACTTTCTCTTTTTCTCTCTTGTTACAAGTGTCACTTTATTGCAGTTGGCACTTTTATTTGGTTATAGATATTTTTCTTGACAGTGTACGAAAAAAGGTGGGCGCACCAGCGTTTCTCAACATAGAAGGTAGCATTCCTTCAATATTGTAAACACCACAAGCATTTTCGTGACAGAGCGCTCGAGCTTGAAATTTGAGCGCGAAAGCCTTGGTGTTGTTTATTTCGCGAGCGCTTCCATAGGGACATGCTTGGCGGTAGGCCGTGACGCAGCTGTAATGAAGGCTTCGTTTCCGCAAGCAGCACTGCGTCCTCGACAAAAAACATATTTAGTTGCCGCAGAGCGATACTTATAGCTGAACCCTCCGCAACTGCAGACGGGACGAGACGCTGCAATCGGCCAGACCAGGCAACTCCAAAAGCAGATGGATACTGCAGGACGCGGCCGCGCAGCGGTCCACGTCCGCCTTGATGTGTCCGTCTGTGTATACATGGAAATAATTTGGATATGCAGTGCTCAAGTGCTCGAGAGGGTAGCCAACCGGGCTCAGTCCTGGTTAACCTCCCTGCCTTTTATTTACCGTTTTCTCTCTCTCTCAAGTGCTCGAGAACAACAGAACGAGCGAAGCTGAGGCCCTGACATGCGTCCTGGCATTTTGGTTAGCTGACGCCTTGGCATTCAAAGTGCGAAATAGTGATCACGCTACTCTGTTGGGTCTTCCGCTCATGCGGCTCAACTTAAACGGATCATAGGGAACATGGAGTACGCCTTGCCGCTTCAATCATTTGCTTTTCATGCTTAATAAATATATACTTGTTATCATCAAATTCATGTCAAGGCGAAAAATTTTGGTGATGTATAACCACAAATAACTTTGTCTGCAAAAATCTTTGGACAGCGTTTGCGTCACGCCTTCACACGGTGTTTAAACGAGCGTTGTCTAAATGTGATGACTAATTGTGATGATGGGGGCTTACCCTTATCATAATGGTTGTAAAAACAAGTTCACAGTTTCACATGTGCGCTCACTTGACCTCACCATGCCTGCGAAAATGGGAAAACGTTTAGATCTCGGGATTACGGGGCCCATCCACCGAGTACGTAATAGAATACGCTCACTGACATATAATATCACGTGCTGTGCTCTTTGCCGTATAGCAGCTGCAAAGTGAGTTACACGTACGCTTTGTAACGATGCTATCGATATAAAGTATGGCACTTCGGAGCTCTAGTAAGCAATTTTTTTTTACATTTCTTTTGTTAGGGGACGAATGACTTCGCATTTTTGCGGTTGTAGTGCGGCCGCCGTTCGTCAAAACTGAATATTCGACTTGTATATACAAAGGTGAGTGAAGTGAACGAACGTTCAAATATTGGTAGAATCTTTCTCCTAGCTTCCGTATATTTGTTGCACCAGCATATAGGGCTCATAGTGCCATGCACACGCCTGTGGAATCAGGCTTACTTAATCTCCGTCCAAATATTGACAACTGCGGCCCCAAGTAGCGCACGTTTAATTAAGTGGTCTTACCCTGGAACATGCTACGTCCGTCACATCAGACGTATAATGGCTTAGCGTGTCTGTGGCTGCAGCATTTCTCGATTTGTTCATTACAGTACCTAAGAACTGTGGTATGGGGCCACTGGCGATTTGTGCGCTCTCTCGTGGCGGGTTCTCGATGTGCGTTTGCATTTTGAGTGTGACCCAGTTCAAGTATGGGGGAGGGGGAGGGGGGAGGTTCTAACAGGATAGTGGTAATGGCCCCGTCAAGTCCGTGACATTCCCATTGGGCCCATAGGGCCGGTTTTCGCAGGCGACGCTAGCGACGCCTGGATTTTCACGGTAGTTGCACAGAGACCAGAAAAATGTTTACTTACTTATAATAGATAATGTTCTGAATTTTAATCACTTACAATTTAAATTCAAGAACGACAGGCGACGTCTGAATAAATTCTAGTTGCTTAGAAAGTTAAATGCGTACTGAAAGTGCAATGACGTTTGTGAGGCGTGCCGCACACCAGACGACCGACGCCGGCGTCGTCTGCTTCTGCTATTGCTGTTGAGCTGCCTGCTTGGTTTGGCCAGGTTTGCCCTAATTTTACCTCATTCGCATAATATATATATATATATATATATATATTTGGCACTCAGAATCAGCTTGTACTATCAGCGTAAAATGAAAGTTGAACAGCGGAGTGCGTGGTCCAAGCATAAGTGAAGATATAGTGCGCGCCGTTCAGTCATCACCACTGACAGGCGCGCACATCCGGTTTGGCCGCACTGCCCGATTCCCCTCTAGTGAGATAATTTCGCTTCTGTTCTGGTTCTCACATTTGAAAGGGAGAAAATAAAAATGAAGTTAAATATTGCAGTTTACGGCGAGTCTTGTCGCACAGATCGCCGAAACCACAAGTGCTGTCGGCGCGAACAGCGGTGCGCGTGGTGCAGTTTGCACCGTCATCGCCCGCGCCACGCGTGCGAATCTACCTCGCGATGACGATGCAGCGCTTTGGTGAACAGACGACGCGTAGAGTGCCGCGATGCGCGCGCCCCCGCGAACGGAGCGGAGGCGAGAGAGCGGATCGAGACACGCCAACGACGCGTGCTACTCTGGCGCCATCTTGTAGGCATCGTCGCCATAGTCCGTTTTGCGCAGCGCTACGCTTTTCTTCTCACGCTTTCGCCATACCTTCCTCCTCCGCTTTCCGCCTCATAGTTCCGCTGCACCCTCCACCTCTGCTTTCCTCCTCGCGCTCTACTAAATTTGCTCTCGCTGTCTATCATCGCCCGCTGAGTTCCGCGTTCGCCCTCATCTTTCGCTGTGTCCGTTTGCTCGGTTACGCAGTACGACGCCGACACTTGCCGCAAGAACGGGCGCCTAAGAGCTGCGCTCTAAAATATAAAAATATGCAGATTTAACGTACATCTTGGAATCTATGTGAAACAAAGCTTTTGTGAAGTGGTTAATCAAATGGTATAACTTTGGCCATTTCATTCTTGCGTCATTGGCGTAAACTGGCGCGCAGAAGCCGGTGCTACGCAATGTGACACACTCGGCGATCATGTGAAAGATCTAGTTGGCGTTGGCACGGTCGAAGTTTATAAGTGCGATTGAGGCCTACCGATTAGAGCATCGGGATGCTGTACTGGGGGACCGAGGTTCGATACCCCCATGGGCACATAATTCAATTTCTTTTAAGTATGAGCTATTTAGAAAATCTCTAGCAGCACCCAGCGGCCACAGTCAAGAAAGTCTGTCAAGGTTCGCTAAAAGCTTAAAAAATATGCTTTCAGCGACCAGCTTCATCTTCATTTATTTAATACTGCTGCTACTAGGTTTCGACGAAAGCAAACCCGTATAAGAAACTGTTTGCATTTACTGCTTGCTCACCTAGGGTAGATTTATACCTAGGATGTGGGTGGAGTTTCTGATTAAGATTTTTTTCTATATCTGACTTTATTTATGAAATCATCAAAAGGTATATATATATATATATATATATAGCTCGCGCAAAGGCACACACACGCACGCAAAAATGCACACACATACATGCAAACACATAGACACACACGAATACATACACAACACACACACACACACGGACATACAAATAGGTATATACACAATACACGCATGCAGGCACGCACGCTCGCAGACACATACACAATACATGCGCGCACACTGCATAACATTCTGTGGATATTATTCCTTCACTATAAACACCAAATGTGCGGCTTACAACGTGTTTCAATGACCACAAGGAGGCAATTACCAAAAAAATATAGAAACGAGATACTCAGGAACTCAACGAATCAGTAGGTGGCTACAACGTCAGTGGTGTCCGTCACAAGTTTGGAACTACATCTGCTCTGAGATTGTTGCGAGTCCTATAATGACGTCAAAACGTTGACTATCCTTTAGCCGCACATTATTCCACCGCTCTGAAAGCTCCTAGGACACTAATAGCTGCGCTTGATGCGAAGTTGAGACTAATGGTCCGCCTGTGTGTATAGCACAATCAAGCGGGAAATTGTGGGGTGCATGATGCATTCTCTGCTCCAGAAGTCGTAGTGACAGTGCATGATTAATCCTCTTTACAGAGCTCCGACTCTTGGCACAGCAGTGAGACTTAAAGTCACTTTGGCCGCGCATTGTAAATAGGCTGAAGCAGTGGACAGGTCGTGTGGGTATGCTGTCCCTAATTCGAACATTAAAAGTTGCGTTTACATAAGTTACGAATAAATCTGGGAGAGTAGAACCACCTCTGGGTCGCCGAGAACACTCTCATCTGATGAGAATGTAGGCATGCATTCATTTCATCGTGCAGATTACGTGTCAACAAGTGCCTTGAGGGAAGGTTTGTTCTGTCAGAGCGTGCTAGGATGGTGGGACAGGGGAAAAAATCACCCGATCCGCATTTTTCTTTGCTCTTCTTCGAATTCGAATGCGTCTTTCTTCTGGTGCTGTACGAGTTGCCTGACTACTACAGCAGAATTTGAATAAAAAACAACAACAAATTTTCCTCTTCTTTAATATATTCTGGCAGGAAATGGCACTAGAAAACACGAAGTTACAAGCAAGGATGCTGAGACGATCACAGGCGCCTGTGAGTCTCCGCCAGTCTCCTTGCTTGTCTCTCGTGATTTCTGGCGCCGTTTGTTGGCATTTTGAACCAACTAGCCCAACCATAAGTTTTACCAGTTTAATAGTTCTTATTTTTATAATTATACAGTCTCACTCTATTCTTTGTATAGAAACAATAGAGTGGTTGGAATACTCAAGTACATTTCAATATTGATATCAGCAGCAACATAGAAATTCCCTACTAATAGCCCATTACTTACTAGCACCAAAAATCTCCACCCAGACACATTCCGTTGCACATTCTAGATCAGGGCGCCGAACGGATCTGAATGATTGATCGATCGCAATCAGGACCCCACCGCCCTTTCATTTCGGTGAAGAAGGATAGCGGTCTCGTCGCAAAACTTGATAAGTAGGCGGTAACTATGAACTAGATCATATTTGAGGGCACAACCAGGTCTCTGTTACGGCAATAATGGGGAAACAAGATGAAATGACGTTGGAGAAAGAATGTTTCACCTTTATGCGTGATCCACGAACATTCTGATACAAAACACTCACATCATTGATGCTTCTTTTCATCTCACTGAACATTTACGATAAACTTTACGATAAACTTTAACATAAAGTTCACCTCTGAAGGGCTTGTAGAAGCAAGAGCGCGGCCAAAGTGAAGGATCCCGCTGATAGCAGTCCTCATTAACAGGCACATGAAATGACGCGTAGGAATCGTACTTGGTATTTAGTCGAGCGCAGGACAGGGGCTTTGCACCAACTACTGATAGGTGGGCGGCGAGCTGTAAAGGATGGGTGTCGGCGCATGCTTTGTCACAAAGATAGCCGAGGGCGGACAGAGCGAGAAGCAGCAACAATTCCAGCGGTGTCAGAGCAGCCAGCACTCAGTGTTGACTTTCGCTTCAACGTAGGCGTGACGGGTCCATTGAAGCAGGTAAGCACAGCAACTGGTCAGCAGCGGGAGCCTTCGACGAAGCAGGCCGATCCAGTGCAGGAGGTAAGCGCGGCAGATGGGCAGTGGTCTTCGGCGAAGCCGTCCGCGCAGCATGCGTTGTTGCCTTGGACGGGTGCGCCGGCGGCGCAGCAGCAGATGTGGGCGATGACGTCTTGCGCTCTTTGGCCAGCTTGTCTCGTACAGCGAACCGCTCGGCTAGAAGAGCGCCCATACAGCTTCGGCTTGCTGTGCGGATGCCTGCGCGCTTTCCCTGTGCAACCGCGCGTTATCGTTCTGCGCCACTGCATCGCTGAGGTACGATATTCCCTCAAGCGCCTGAAGGAGCAGGCTGCGAAGGGTGGTCAGGTCAACGACCGCATCGGAATCTGTGACGTCGTGAAACGCGGCCACCGATGGGGAGGCTAGAGTGTGTTGACGACGCTAAGCCCCAACCACAGAAATGTCAGCCTTCTGGCACAAGTTACAGGTGAATGCCTGCTCACACGACTTTAGCAGCTCGAGGTCGTTGTCCGGCCACGCAGTACACTTCGGGTGTGCACGTTTTCCGCAGGAAACACAGCGCAAGAATTGTTTGCCGAAAAAAGGCCGGGAGCACAAAATGCAGGTGTCCTTACTCGGCGCGATGTTGAAAACAAAAGGTAATAATAATAATAATAATAATAATAATAATAATAATAATAATAAATGGATGACGTTGTCGGCCTGAACACTGAATCTTTCAGTTTTAACGCCTATAAAAGGAAACGAGCACCTTTCTCGAAGAGGCTCGTGGGCAGGCTGCAGAGGATAGCTATGAATACACACGCTACCTTCATAAAACAAACATAAAACTAAGGCCAAATAAAAATAGACATTGCAAGAAAGACAACAGCAACAAACAAAACAAGAACATTACCTCGGCGCCGTTACAGACATGGAACGAAGCTCTAAACTTTCATGGTTTCTTGTGCTACCTTTTCAGAACCAAATCACCGGTCAGCTGTCGTTTGCTGTTCCTCTGCGAATTTCCTGTTAAGACTGCCGAACAGTCCTGTTACTTTTTGGTCTTCTTTTAATATTTACACCCGGATGTCACTTGTCAGAACTCTTCTCGATGCCCATCAGCAAACAGCAACGTCTTCGCCAGTAGCGACGCCCTCTGCTGTCTCCCACATTGTAATAAAAGTGAGCACGCGTCCCCCTCGGGCCCGCCCGTAGCTGCACGTGGCGTGCCCGTGTGCAGTTGGATTCGTGCGCGCTGTAAACGTTGCTTGCCCTGCCCTGGCGCCTGTGACGGAGTGTCCGTTTGTCACCGCATCTACACCGGGGCGGCCGCAACCCCTTCTCGCTCGTGGCATATGCAACTGTGCAAGAAGCGCTTTCTTCAGTCTACTTCGACACGTACCATGTAACGACACGCGAAATCTCTCCAAGTGATGTGTCATCAGAAATGGTCGCTCCAGAATATCGCCCTTCAATTCAACTTACCTTTGTTCATTGTATGTAATCGCGGATGGTATTAAAACACTGGGCAATAGCGAAACGACAAAGCGTGTCTCGGGCCGCTGGGGCCCTGCCAGCTCGGAGCGCGTCGAAGTCTCATGCTGCAACGACTCGAGCAATGCTTCGCATTACATAGATGACAACTACAGTTGACTATGCCAAATTTTACTGTCTCCTATAATGGCTGTAACCACAAATTCACGTGCACATGTGCGTGAATGAACGTGATATGAATGAAGGTACATTCAATAAAAGCATTAATTACTTTGTAATGATGAGCAACTACTAGAATATGCACAACCGATCATTCTACCATCTCAAATTTCTCACCGTAGAGTCTACAGTCGCTTGGAATAAAAATTAAATAACTTCGACTCATTTATGGACAATCCATCATAATTCCTGACTGAAGGGTATGAAATAACTGGGAGGATTTCAAGTTTTACTAACAAATCTACATATATTGTTATACAGCTTGCCTTTGGAGCCTAGATATTAAAGCTATAGGCCTCGAACTACTTATGCCACACGCTGTGACTTGTGGAGCACTGCGTTGAAGTTGGACGCATTTCTTCTCCTGAAATGTTTTGTTAGCTTGAACAGAAAATCTGGTTCAATTTTCGTTGGACCACAATATTAGCAGCACCACGGATCTCTCATGAAAACACATTTAGCACATTGTGCAACATTTAAAAACAAACAACGGTGTATCCAAATTCCGGGTGCAGGTGTGAGCATCAAATACTTTAAATTACATGAAGAGAATTCCGTGACGTTGATAGTGATTGTTTTCTATGTCTATCGGGATGGCTTCATCGTGCTTCGACCATCATCAATAATTCTCTTAATGCAATCGTCAAGCTAGGTTTTAGTAGGTTCGACTTACACAAAGAGACAGAAAGGAATCACCAAACAAGAGTAGAATTAGTGCACGAATTGCAATTTTCGCTGGGCTAAATAAAACTGCTGCTCCGTGCCTGTTCTCTCAGTGCCCGTCATTCTGATTGCAAAAACGTCAACGCCTCCCACTCACTGCGCATTTTACACCTGGCCACGGAAGGACGCCAGATTTAGAGAAAGGGTACTATGTGCCCGTTCATCA
Source organism: Dermacentor andersoni (assembly GCF_023375885.2). Taxonomy (NCBI): domain Eukaryota; kingdom Metazoa; phylum Arthropoda; class Arachnida; order Ixodida; family Ixodidae; genus Dermacentor; species Dermacentor andersoni. The sequence goes on from NC_092814.1 coordinate 75,393,974, forward strand.
ATGACCCAACGCGTTGGAGCCGCCTAAATGAAATATTAATGATCAAGCTTTCACAAGTTGCGCGATCAAAATTTTACCAGCGCTTCTCGTCGCCGAAGGGAAACTCGTCGGCTCAAGAGTACGTTAATAGCCTCTGCATTTGAAAAAAAGAATGGCTGGCTACTGCCCTCCCAGACATGCTAACCTTGGTGCAGGTGAAGTCGATGAACGCAATGCGGTACATTTTTCTGTGCACAGGACACGCCAAATAGTGGTTCGATGGAAATGAATGCACAATCTCTAGTTATTGTTTTTTTTATTGACAGAATGCGAAAACACCCGTGTACTTAGATTTAGGTGCACGTTAAAGAACCCCAGGTGGTCGAAATTTCCGGAGTCCTCCACTACGGCGTGCCTCATGATCAGAAAGTGGTTTTGGCACGTTAAACCCCATAATTTAATTTTTTTTTTATTCACAGCATATAAGAACAGAACAGCAACAAACGTTGACTTCTGTAAAAATAACAGGCCAGCCTTAAAAAAAAAATATGGAGTTTTACGTGCCAAAACCATGATCTGATTATCAGGCACACCGTAATGGGGGACTCCGAATTAATTTTGAATATCTGGAGTTCTTTAACGTGTACTCAATGCCCGGTACACGGGCGTTCTTGCATTTCGCCCCCATCGAAATGTGGCCGCCGCGGCTGGTATTTGATCCCGTGACGTAGTGCTTAGCAGTGCAACTCCAAACCCACTAAGCAACGACGTCTTGAGCATGTCCAGCATGTCCTAACAAATGTTTGGCACGATAATATTCACTGAGATTTTGATGGCAGCAGCAGAAGAAAGGAAGGAATTGGTCACTTATAAGGCGAATAGGGTGTCTACAAGTCCCATATAAAATAATATAAAGGTCCCTTTCACTCACCAAAATGATTTAACAATGCAAGTTCATGGAACAAATATTATACTATAGAAGAAGAGTGAGAAACTTTGACCAACGAAGAAAAACATTCTTTTCTTTCACAAACACTGTCGGCTATGCAACGAAATCACCCAAAATATTCTTGAAGACTATTAATTTAGGAAGTCCAGCAATTGGCTCTGTTTGATGAACAAAACTGCAGTATTCGCGTTTGCGAAACTGCCGAACAGTTTGGCGGGGCTCTTTCTTATTTTTTTTTTAAATGGAACCTCATAACATTCTACCGGCCTTTCCTTAACTGAGTCAGGCAGTGATGCCTCATATTACGTTTGTTTTCCTAACAGCATTGTGAAAATAATTTATTCATTAAAACTCCGGTCATCGTCTCGTATTGACAATAAATGCAAAAAAAAGGTTGAAATAGACCAACTGTGAGCGCGATATTATTTGCTATTTTATAGCAAGAATATTCATCAGGAGTGGTGCCGGAAGACTGAAAAGTGGGTAAAATTGTTTCAGTCCCCAAACAAAGTGCTCCATTTTCGTGCAGATGTTATCAACCTTTTTGTTCACAAGTATTTGCTGTAAACAAATGGAACATGTTATTTACTCTGAGATCGCAAACGTTTTAGTATCCCATACCTTATTACAATCCTGCTCAACATGGATTTCGTAAACGTCTTTTATGCGCAACTCAACTAGTTTTATTGTTTAACAATCTAAGTTCCAACCTCGACCTGATCGTACCTGTGGATGCCTTTCCCTTAGACTTGGAAAAGGAACTAGACAATGTTCCACACCAACGGCAACTCCTAAACGTTTCTCGTCTGAACATTAAACTCGTTGTACTAGATTAGATACGTAGTTTCCTCACTAACAGGCACAAGTAAGTATATGCTGACGCACACTCATAAAAAGGTACTCCTGTGCTTTCCGGTGTACCACAAGTCACAGTTCTCGGACTCCTACTCTTTCTAAGTTACTATAGTGACCTTCTGTACTGACATCTATTATGCGATTGTTCGCCGACGACTGTCATTTGTCGTCCCATAACAAGCAACAGAACTGCAGAACATAACAAGCACCTCCGACGTTCATCATCATCATCATCATCATCATCATCATCATCATCATCATCATAGTAGTAGTCATCATCATCATCAGCAGCAGCAGCAGCCTATTTTCTGTACACTGCAGGACGACGGCCTCGCTGCGACCTCCAATTATCCCTGTCCTGCGCCAACCGATTCCAGCTAGCACCCGCAAACTTCCTCATTTCTTCGCACCACCTAGCCTTCTGCCGTCCTCGACTGCGCTTCCCTTCCCTTCTCTTGGTACCCATTCTGTAACCCTAATGGTCCAATGGTTATCTAGCCTGCCCAGCTCCATTTTTTTCCCTTGATGTCAATTAGAATATCGTCTACACCAGTTTGCTTTCTGATCCAAACCGCTCTCTTTCTGTCTCTTACGTCATACCTAGAATTCTTCGTTCCATCGCTCTTTTCGCGGTCCTTAACTTGTTCTCAAGCTTCTTTGTCAGTTTCCAAGTCTCTGCCCCATATGTCAGCCCTAGTAAAATGCACTGATTGTACACCTTCCTTTTGAATGAAAATGGTAAGCTTCCAGTCAGGAGCTGGCAATGTCTGCCGTATGCGATCCAATCCTTTTTTATTCTTCTGTGATTTTCCGTCTCATGGTCAGGGTTCCCTGTGATTAGTTGACCTAGGTAAACGTACTCCTTCACAGACTTTAGAGGCTGACTTGCGATCCTGAACTCTTGTTCCCTAGCCCGGTTGTTCATCATTATCTTTGTCTTCTGCATATTAATATTCAACCCCACTCTTACACTCTCCCTGTTAAAGTCCTCAATAATTTGTTGTAACTCGTCCGCAGTGTTGCTGAATAGAACAATGTCATCGGCAAACCGAAGGTTGCTGACGTATTCGCCGTCAATCCTTACTTCTAAACCTTCCCAGTTTAATATATCAAATACTTCTTCCAAGCACGCAGTGAATAGCATTGGAGAGAGTGTGTCTCGTTGCCTGACTCCTTTCTTTATAGGTATCTTCCTACTTTTCTAGTGTAGAAGTAGGGTGGCTGTGGACTCTCTGTAGGTATTTTCCGGGGTATTTACGTAAGCGGTCTATACACCTTGATTACGCAATGTCTCTGTGACTGCTGGTATCTGTACTGAATCAAATTCTTTTTCATAATCTATTAAAGCCATATAGAGAGGCTTATTGTAATCTGCGGATTTCTCGATAACCTGAATAATGACATGGATGTGAAGCATTGCAGAGTATGCCTTCCTGAAGGCAGCCTGTTCCCTTGGTTGACTAAAGTCCACTGTTGCCCTTATACTATTGGAGATTATTTTCGTAAATATTTTAATAATTATTTGGTAAATATTTTTTAATTAATGGGTCTCTAATTTTCAGTTCTTTAACGTCTCCCTTTTTGTGGATTAGTATAAGGTTTGCATTCTTCCAGTTTTCTGGGACCCTTGCAGTTGATAGACTCTTCGTATACAGATCCGCCAGTTTTCCTAGCATTATGTCTGCTCCATCTTTGATTAAGTCGACTGTTATTCAATCCTCTCCTGCCGCTTTTCCCCGTTTCATGTCTTGGAAGGTCCTTCTGACCTCATTTCTAGTTATAGGAGGAGCTTCTGTATACTGTTCATTACTGCTTCGAAAGGAGGTATCCTGACTCCTCTGGGTACTGTACAGGTCAGTATAGAATTCTTCCGCTGCGTTTGTTATACCTTCGAGATTGCTGATGATATTACCCTGCTTATCTCTCAGTGCATACATCTTGGTTTGTCCTATGCCAAGTTTCCTTCTCACTGATTTCAGGCTGCGTCCATTTTTTACGACTTTTATAGTTTTTCTCACGTTATAATTTCGAATATCACTTATTTTGCTTTTGTTGATCAGTTTTGACAGTTCCGCGTATTCTATCTTATCTCTTGAGTTGGACACTTTCATTCTTTGTTGTTTCTTTATTAGGTCCTTTGTTACTTGGGAGAGCTTGCCTACTGGTTGCCTTGGTGCCTTGCCTCCCACTTCAATGGCTGCCTCTGAAGCCAGCCTCGTTACGGTTTCATTCATTACCTCGATGACATCATCATCATCTCTCTGTTCTAAGGCTGCATATTTGTTTGCAAGTACTAGCCTAAATTTGTCAGCTTTTACCCTTACTGCCTCTAAGTTGACCTGTTTCTTTCTTGACCAATTTTACTCTTTCTCTGTTCAAATTGAGGTGAATCCTAGCCCTCAAGGGGGGCATATCGCAAGAAGGGCACCTCGCGGCTACATTCAGATATCGCCGGCGCGCAAGGAGGAAACGTGGAAACATGCACACTTGCAGTCTCGGAGGGACGCGCATGCGCGTAGGCGGTCTCGACACCAGCGGTGCGCCGCTAGAAGGGGAAGAGCGCCGTTTCGCCACGTGCTCGCACGCCCTGTAATATTTTGTGGACGAGTGTACTTACAACACAATTAGCACATCATGCTAAATGTATTGGCTGCTTTCTGGAAGCTTTCTTGCGCTGCACTAACGTCGTTATCCTATATTTATTTTGTTGTCTATGGTTATATGATAGAGCGCATTATAACAGCCTACCATCTCTCAATGATAGAGAATTTGCCGAAGGAACAAGTAATTCGAACAGTGTTCGTGTGGCAAGGGCAGGCACCATGTCAATGCATAAATAAAGTCACAGTGCACTTTTGTATGAAGCAGGATATCACACCAATCCAAATACGGGGTATGACTTCGCTAAGCGATTATGACCTTTGAGATACACCGTATAGTGGTTATCTTTGGATTCGTTTCGACAACATGTCGTTCTTCAACATGCAGGTAAATCTAAGTACAGGAGCGTTCTTGCATTACAGCCCATCGGAACACCGCCGCCGCCGATAAGTGGAACCGCCACTGAGGAACTGCGGCAAGTCTTGAGGCAAGAAATGGCTGGGTGCACAAAAGGCACCAGCTCGTTTCCAGTGAGCAAGCGTCTTCGCAATATCAGTATTCGAGTGGATGGCGGACAATCCCATCTTACACTATAAAATGGGCCATCTGTACTTAAGTCCTATGCTGATGGCGTTAAAGAACCCCAGGTGGTCAAAATTTCCGGAGTCCTCCACTACGACATGCCTCATAATCAGAAAGTGGTTTTGGCACGTAAAACCCCATAATTCTTTTTATGCTGATGACAGCGTGAGGCGACTTTGATTGCATAATAAGTAACTACTGTAGCCTTTGGAGCGAAAAAAAAAATAGAAAGGATGTATAGAAAGGCCCAGAGGTTAAATAGCGATAGGGGGGAAAGCCAAGGGGATAGAAAGAAAGAAAAGCACGAAAGAAGTAAACAGTGTACACAATCCAGCGGTGACCGGCAGCGTTCACAAAGTCAAATTATGTAGGCCTGTAGACTTCAGGAACTTGAGCAAAGCTCAAGTTCTTGATAGTTGGTACAGATATACACATAAGGCCATAGAGGCAGCTATGGAACGAGTGAATAATTGTTAAACTTGCTACTTCCCTTGTGGCAGCTAGTGCTTTAAGACGAGTGACGGCTTGCGTCACGTCGCATAACAGCGAGAGCACCTGCCACACACGCGCCAGTTTCCTGCATGACTAACGAGGGGACGACTTGGTGTTGCTGAGAAGGACGCGCAAAAGAAGCGGCATGTCGAGCAAGTGGGGCCTGGGTATGCCGCGAAGCAAGGAGCAAAGTGAGAGCGTATCCTGTCACGGAAACGCAATGAGTGACCAAGCACATCCGCAACACATGTAAACAAAGCGTCAAGCGACGTCTCTGGGACAGCGAAGCGATGCAGTAAAGCGGTAAACTATATCGATGTTGTGTGGCACTAGTGAAGCACCAAAATAATGCTCCGCATAGCCATGTTCGAGGGCGAGTTGCAGCTGAGCGATCTTATAGCTTTTACTTCAATTTATTTCCTCTTCGCCATATTTGCTTTTCGAACTCGCGCATCTTGCAGACAGCTCGTGCAATGGAAGTTACTCATCTGCTTTTGAAGCCTCAATTAAAATTAATTAAAGCATGGGTTTTTTGCGTGTCAATACCGCGTCCTGATCACGAGGAATGCCATAGTGGGGAACGACTAATTAATTTTGACCCCCTGGGACACCTTGACATGCACTTAAGTCTGAGTACACCAGCATTTATGCATTTAGTTCACATAGAAATGCGGCGGTGCGCTATGGGTGCTATGGATAGAAGAAATAAAAGAAATATTGAGGCCACGGATAATAACTGAACCAAAAACGCATCAGTTGCGTGTAAAGAAATACTGCTAAAAATGTGCGCCGTGATTGATCTACACTTGAAAATACTTATGTCATACACTGTAATGTTTGCGAAGTGTGCCTGCACATTCCTGATCTTGTTATACTATGTGGTGTATCTTGTGCATATTGCAACGTGCGCTGTGTGTAATTGAGCCGAATGTGAACAGCACATGAGATTATTTTTATTTTTATTTGAAGGGACTGTGAGCAAGTAGAGCAGCGCCTTAGTGAAGAAAGGACGCTCCTTAATTAACACCAACAAATCAGGCAAAGCAATAAAATAAGATAATTACCATGTGTCCTTTTGTAACAAGCCTAATTGCTGATTTCGTCTACATTCTACAGGAGGCGTTTAGGGGGCGCTTAATTTTCTACTGGGAGAAGCATGAAGTAAGATTTTAAGATTGTACACCACACCTCGCAAATGTCATAACTTTGCGGACAACATTCCGAGCACGGATTCGAAAGCCTAGTTTTTTTCACATGATCACCTGGGTGCGCTCGGTATCGCAATAAAAAGGAACAACGAAGATATAAAATTTCAGATTAGCGTTTAAGGAAGCCTCTTTCTTTTACACTAAGGGAAACAGACGGCATGCTTACCAACATATTACCCGTGCGCGTAATCTTGGCAGCTTCGTGACCAAAGCATTGTGAGCAAGAACAACAGCTTATCAAAGATTATCAAAGCCACCGAGATTGCGCGCATGGTAAGTACGTGCGTAAGCATGCCTTCTGTTTCCGTTAGTGCAAAAGAAATGGATTTCCTTTCGCCCTAATCTGAAATTTTGTATCCTCGTTGTTCTTTTCTATTGCGATGTCGAGCGCTGCCAAGTGATCATGTGAGAAAGCCGGCTTGGTACTGGGGCATCGTCGTCTCTGTAAAATGTTTTACAGCCAAGCTGTTAAGGGCTACTTTCACCGCTATCATGTCCACCTGCAGAAAAAAATCCCGAAGATAGTGCAATGCCAGGCCGACCCGCGGCGGAGCTGACGCACGCATTAAGCACCCCCATACGTGGGCCGATCCCGAAGATAGTACAATGCCTGGTGGACCCGTGGCAGAGGTGCAGTTCGCCATTAAAGGGCCCACACACACACACAGCTTCGCTGGTCATCCTTCTTCGCAGAGTGGAAGGACACTGAGTTTATATATATATAAACTCAGTGTCCTTCCACTCTGCGAAGAAGGAGCGAAGCTGTGTGTGTGTGTGTGTGTATATATATATATATATATATATATATATATATATATATATATATATATATATTCGCTCTTCCCCTTTGAGTATCTTCTTTGTAAGTAGCGCTCCACTTTGTGCGTTTCTCTTCTGTGCGTCCCGTAAAAATGTTGCGCAATCCAACTTTTAGTAAAGCGGCTCACACAAAGCTACTAAACATCAGTGAATTAGGCTGCACGAAATAATACATAGTTTTAGTGCGAAATGTTCAGACACTACCGATATGTTTTTCAGTTTTTTTTTTCGCCGAAAAAAGGGGAAACATCTTAAGAAGCTGCGCAGGAAAATAGCTGTGAAAAGATAAGCAGCACTTCTAAGAGAACTTCGGTGGTTCCGGCGACGACAGGTATTCTCATTCTTGTGTGTACATATTCTCCGGTATACATACTTCCCGCATATAAGCGTAAATCGATTAAGATGTCAAACACGCTCCAGAGCAAAAAAAATAATAATAAGTAAACGCCGCAAGTATCAGGCAAAACGGGCTCGAGGCACTTCTCATTTTGCGTGCCCCCTACTGTTGCAGAACGATGTGGGTGGCGAAAAAGAAAACATACCCTTGCAAACGGCCTGCGCGCTGCACCTTTCGGTATCATTAAAGATTCGTGCTTTCGCGTGTCGTGGTTTACATGCTGCACTTGTACTTGAAATATCTGCCTCCGCAGCTTGTTATGCTCTACGGCCTAACAGCTCCACAACATAGTACACCGACGCAACAAGTGAAAACCTATACAAATACTAGATGAGAAAATACGCAGCCACAGTCGGGTTAAGGGCTTTAAAACTATACCTGGTAGCAAACTTTTCCTTTATCTTCCGTCTGTTCGTTTGCTGTGTCCATAGTGCGATTTCCTACACGACATCGTTTCAGCAACTCCTCCGCTACAGAAAGCTGCAAGGACTTCGGAAACCCTCCTGTAGTCAACCGTTCCGATTGGTTCTCCAGGATTGTGTAAATCCTGTGATTGCACGACTTTTTTAAAGCATTTCCAAGACATCGGTTAGCAATGCTAATTTTAACAGGTTTTGAATGGGCGGAGTTGCACGGTAACGAGGCCTTATTAGCTCTACGCGTATACATTCAACACGTCCGAGCACTCAAACTGGATATCTAAAATACCACTGTGCTCCTTCGGTAGATGATTCAAACGTTAGTGTTAATGGATTAAGGGTTTCAGTAAAAGCTTTAAAAAGTTTATCCACTGTAGAATGTGTGCCCAGATTAAAAAGAGCCAAATAGCCATGGCCATATCTGAACACTTTAAAAATGCTAAAATCAATCCATGCATCTCACTAGCTTCTATTATGATGGGCTAAAGATATGTCGCTAAGTATAGGTGTCAAACACGAGTCGATGCAGATACCTTGTTTCTGAATAAATACATCAAAATTCCATTCTGCATATGCCGAGTTAAGATAAAAGGAAAGCAAATCTAAAAATCCCTCAACGGACAATCCAGCTGAGTTTTGAAACTCAACAGCGCCTAAGTAATCGATTCATTCTTCCACGCAAGCTAGTACAAGTCCTTTATGTAAGTCCTTTATACCAAAAGAACATGCTGAAAACCTAATGTCAGAATTTTATTTCAGGAAATCTACCACTTCCTTTGAGCTTTTCACCAAATAAGAGTCGTCAACGCTCAGAACGCTGAGTTTTTCTTGCAAGAAGAGTGCAACCGCTTTTTGCCAGGTCCCGTTTCCCAAAACTATTGCTCTCAGAGGGCATTCTGGTTCCTGCCTTCCTGGGAGGCCACATGAGGTCAGTATAGGCTGGCGAAAATTCCTGGCCATCGTCGACCGCGACACAGAGTTCCTGTGGCAACAAACACTGCCCCGTCTACACGCCGCGTACCCAAGAAGGAACCAACAAAATCCTATAGTGTCAAGACCATCAATTAGGTCCGTCTTACAGACTACATTGAACGGGTTCTTCGGCTTGGTCCTAAGTTGAGTGCACCAGGACTCCTAAGCCTTGTGCGACGTGTTTCAAAGTTCGCTCAAGAAGGTGAACTGATGTATTTCTGAGGGAGTCGATGTAGTTACGCGTAACAAACCTGCAGTTTCACGGGTACCGGTTACAGATGCGTAATTTCGTTTTTGAAAGAGCACCGGTTGTCTCCTCTTCCCGTTGATAAGGAATGAGGTTTTGTTATTATGAAGGATGTCGAATTTGGTAATAAGGCTCTCTCTGCTATTGCTTCTGTGCTCAACCAGAGCTTTGACGTACCCCTAAAAGTGCTTAAGATAGAGGCCAAGAAACTGTGCAAGAAAGTAGAACTTAGTGATCTATAGTGCGTGAAATCGACAATACAAAGACTGGATGCCTGCAAATCATGTTTAGTGCAAATACGCATAAACCTGGATGCCCTCTAAGGGTAATAGTTTCGGAAAACAGGACCTGGTAGAAGGCGATTCTACTCTTCTTGCAAGAAAACCTCAGAGTTATGAACGCTGACGATCCGGTTTGCGTTAAAAGCTCAAACGAAGTCGTAGATTTCTTGAAAGAAATATATGGCATAAGATTTTCTGCAAGTTCTTTTGACATAAAGGACTTGTATTATTCCTTGCCTCATAATAAACTACTACCTTGCGTGTAACAGTGCATCGATGACTTCGGCGCAATTGAGTTTCATAACTCAGCTGGGTTATCCATTGAGGGCTTTTTATATTTGCTTCGCTATTACCTTAACTCGACATACGCAGAATGGAATGATGGTGTATTTATTCAGGTGCAAAATATCTGCATCGGCTCGTGTTGGCTCCTGTACATAGCGACAGTTGAGACCGCAGCTTTTCGGCGCCCGTTCCTGCGTCCAAGCGAACAACCGAGCGAACAAGCGCAGCGGATCAAAGAGCTAACGCAGAGTGCAGCGGGGAATGAAAAAAACGGCAAGAGCGAATAGAGCACGAGGAGGAAAGCGGAGGATGAGGTTGCAGCGGAAGCATGAAAAGAAAAACATAGTAATGCGCAAGAGTAGTGTCTGCGGCGCCGACTGCTATACGAGATGGCGCCAGAGTAGCGCGCTGTCATCTGTTCACCGATAACTTCTTTATCTTTGGGCAGTCACTGCTTTTCACCGGCTAACAAATGTTAAATGTTATCCCTCGACGCACGACGCGCCTGCATGCATTAGTAGTTTCTCGAATGTTATCGATAGTTCAGTCCGTTGGCTGTTGTCGCCAAATCTTTTTATAACCTGATTGTGTGTGCGAAGCGACTTAGGTTGTACTTTCTGGAAGCCACGTGGGCTCCAACTATTGCACCTGATTACACTGGAACCTTCACCGAGTCATGTGTAAAAGCCGACGAGCTTGACTAGCAGATCATATTTCCGACGATCGTCGACTCTGCTACATGTCTGTCTCAAATTCTTGGCCTCAATATATCGCAAAATGAAAACGCGTATAGAGCTGCGCTCAAATTTAACATTAGGCAGTACCGTAATTGCCGGTGAACCTTTTTGAGCCCATCATAAGAGAAGCTAGTCAGATGCATTGATTGATTTAAGCGTTTTTAAAGTGTTCAGATATGTCCATGACTATTTGGTTCATTTTATCTGGACGCACATTCTACAGCGGATAAACGTTTTAAAGCTTTTATTGAAGCCCTTCATCCACTAACACTGATGGTTGAGTCGCCCGCCAAATGAGCACAGTGGTTTTTAGATATCCAGCGTGAGTTCTCGGACGTGTTGGATATATAAGCGTAGAGTGAAGAAGGCCTTGTTACCGTACAACTCCACCCATTCAAAACTTGTTAAAAGGAGCAGTGCTAAGATATGTCTTGGAAAGGCTTTGAAATTGTCTTACTATCAAAGATATACACAAGCCTGAAAAATCAATCGGAACGTGACTACATCAGGGTTTCCCAAATCCCTGCAGCTTTGCGTAGCAGAGGGTTTGCTGAAACGCTGTCATGTAGGACATAGCACTCGGGACACGGCGAATGAACAGACGCAAAACGTAAGGTAGCGGTTGTGCCCCACCTACACAGGACGGCACACTGTCCCAAATGATTGCAAGTCGTATCCACACAAAAGGTACTTTTTCAGCTCCAAAAAAACTCAGCAGAGTGTGTCGGCTGACAGACCTGTCCCGAAAATCTGCAGTTCGGTGTACCAAAATACATCGAAATCCTTTTGTAGATTGTGAAGAGGCAGTGGCGTACGAGTTGCCGCTGTCCTGTGGTAAGAAGTACATAGGGCAGACAGGATGCCTTAATGACCTCTTGAGAGAGTTTAGTTTAGAGGCGAAAAATTACCGTGACGGTAATATGTCTGTTCACTCTCATGAATGCGGCTGTGCTCATTTGTTTGTTGATTGTGTGGTTCTGGTCAGGCACAGAGATAAAGATGAGCGCGAAATTATTGAGACACAGGCTATCAATCAGTGTGGTCAAATCTGTGTAAGCACCACGTCCAGCGGCCTCTTAGATAAAGAAGCAACCTTTTTGAAAGGCCAGATTGATGTATTGATCAGGCGTGGCGCTACTGTGCACGGTCTATAAGGTGGTTTTTCTGTGAATACATTGTTGAAGTTAGCGCACAGTATTGCCAACGCCTTCCTTCTGTCCTCCTCCATTGGCGCTAAAAATGCTATGCAACACTGCAAATCAGCAATAAAAAAACGCTATCCCGATTCTATACATTGCAGCTGATAATATACCTAAAGCGGACAAAATTGATGTTTTCTACACCACCCTGAAATATACCACTTATTTGGAAGTTGGACTTTTGCAAAATCCTCCAAAACATCGTCAAAATTTCCCGTACGCTGTCAATTCAAATATCGCATTTGTCACTTGAGCTGTTTAACAGATGCAGTTTACAGAGCTACCATATCTGTTTTTGGTGCAGGGTTTAAACTTCGTGCTTCTATTTTTTTTTTCAAACTTATTAATTTAAAATAAGGAATTTAACTCCTAATTTGAGACTGTTTCCTAGAGTTGCTAGAATTTTTTGCTCTCAAATAGAATAAATTTTATTCAAATCGGTCCAGCTGGTGTCACAAAAAAACATTTCTGCGTAATACATGTATTTGAGCAGGGAAATCGAAGTTGTCCTGAAGTTAAAGCGTCTTGTTGAGGTGTATGCGCATAGGGCGGCACTCAGGCAGTAATAGACCATCACTGCATAAGAATAGCAGTTTACACTGATTATTCTGACAGCAGTGAATTTCATTGCCGTCAGCGCCACTTTTCTCACATATGCTGAACTTAAGTGACGAATAATTTGCCATTTCATTTCTAAAACCGCTCCTACTTCGTCATTGGGCACTTCGTAAACAATGCCTACACCCTCATATTTGGCTCGTTGGTTGGCGGGGCTTGACATCCCAGAGTAGTCGAAGGTTTATTCGTATTCAGATATGGCATTTCACTACCGAGAGTATACGGTTGCAAGCCTATGTTTGAAGGAACGTGGATTCTTTTTCTTCATAATTAAGCACCAGGTATCTAGGGAGATAAGTGAAGTTCTCAAATACAGAGGGTTGACTCCATTTGTGTGAGCAAGACATTCATACAATTGCTGGACAATGCAATGGCATACCTAAACAATCGATAAAATTTGCATTTTATTCCTTTTTTATTCACGAGCTACTGCTGGTTTGTCTCGTTATCCCGGTAACGTGGGTATTGTTAATCGTTAGTGGACCTTCATATATGCGCCTCAATGGGACAACATAGCTTATATTCTACAATATAATTATTATTGTTATACCGTTTCTTGGCGCTCTTTGACCATCATTGGACGTTGCATTATAAAACTTCGTATATCACCCCCACCACCACCATCATCATCATGATCGTCATCGTCATTGTTTAATATTTTTTATCGTAGTTTTTTGTGTTTGTTTGTTATCAGTGGAATACGGCGTGTAATTTACTTGTGTGGCTCGAAATAAACCTCTGTTTGAAGCTTGTTACTTCCATTTGCTCCTGGAGTCCGCATCCTGGTTCGTGTTGTTTAACCGTGATCATGAAATACTACCAAACTCTCGATTTTCCGTATTGGCCAGAACGCGTGTTCTCTCCATATGGATAGGCGTGATAATTCTGAGCACAAAGAGCTTGTAACTGTTTACAGGCAATAAGCAGATGGTACAAGAAATGGAGTACGAAAATCAACATACACACATATTGCCACAAAAAATAAATAAATAAAAAACAGTGCCATCTCTTGTTTCCATATACTATTGGTGACAAGTGCTTGATAAATGCTAGTAAGTCTAAATATCTGCGAATAACAATAACACAAAACTTATCTTGGATCGTACATATAGATAAGTGTTGTTCAAAGGCATACGGGAGGTGATATTTTCTGAAAAAAAAAAATCTAGAAGGTGCTACATGCGATGTGAGACTAACTGCTTAGAAAACTTTTGTAAGGCCAATTTTTGTGTACGCCTCAGCTGTATGGAGCACGCACCAAAAGTGTTTGAAGAAACAATTAGAAAAAATAGGTACGCGGTGCGCTTTATATGCTCCCGATATCGAAGGAATGCTTCAGTCACAGGAATTGTCTGTTATTCTAACCTGGACCTGTTAGAAATGCGTAAACAAAAAAAAATCAATTTAAGCTATTATTCCATATACTCCCAGGCAAAATAAATATTAGGAAAGAAACACACATCTGGCATCTGGTAAACAGAGCTCCAGAACTAACCATAATCGGCCAATCCAAGCTAACAACGCTCACCTGAACGTTCAGGCACTCTTTCTTCTGCAACGTAATAGGAATGTGGAATAAATTACCAATGTGTGTTGTGGAACATACTGATCTGTCTAAATTCGAACAAACGAGTGCGCCGCTTGATTCCGATGTATTCTATGCTTGTGAATATTGTGCATTTTTTGTTATTTTTCTCATTACACTTTCTGTAAGGACACTCACAAGAGGGTTGACAGTATCGTTAAATAAATAAATAAATTATTGTTGTTACTATAATCATTATTATTTAAAATGAATGTTATCTCATGCAAACTTGTTTAATGACCGGCAGAAAAATGCTTTAATAGGTGATTCTTCATGAAAGAAAAATTTGAGCAGCTTTCTGATATTAACGATCAAGCAAAGAAAGCAAGGAGAGGAAAGGCAGAGAGGTCAATCAGGCAAACGTCCGGTTTGCTACCCTACACTGGGGGTGAGGGAAAGGGGTACTGGAAAGAGGAAGAGAGAGAGAGAGAGTGAGTGAGCATTGAGTGCACGCGGGAGGATGCATAGGGACACTGTCAGGGTTCTGTCAAACCGGTGCACTTCAAGTAATTTACTAGTGCACGAATCGCCTTTTGGGCCAGTGACGGGTGTGGCCACGGTCCAAGTATCTTTGACTCAGAGAACGGTCTCGAGTACAGTCGGTTTAAAGGCACCCTGAGTGAGAGGCGTTGTCCCTCGTAGCAAGGACCCATACATAATAGGTGCTTGATGGTTTCCTCTCACCTATCGGAGTCGCACATTGGGCTATCGGTGATTTCCATACGATAGGAGTAAGCGTTCGTGAACGCCACTCCCAGCCATAAGCGGCACAGCAAGGTCATCTCGCCGCGGGATAGGCTAGATGCCAGTTGTAGCCATAGCACGGGGTCTAGTTTATGTAATCGGCGATTAAAGGCACTTTAACTTCAGAAAGCTTGTGACTTTTGCGTGCAAGCAGACGAAATTCTCTGGCAGCGTCCGTCCTCGTCAAAGGTAATGGCCGCCCTGGGTGCCTTCGTGGGCAGACCGGGCAGCCCTGTCAGCAAAGTCGTTGCCGACGATGCCACAGTGAGTAGGAACCCACTGAAAGATGATGTTGTGTCCTGTCTCCAGAGCACGGTGGTGTACTTCCCTGATGTCTGATATCTGATCGTAAGTTCTCTGATGTAAGGAAGACTTGATACTGTGAAGAGCTGCCTTAGAGCAACAGAATATGACCCATTTTCCTGCTGTCTCTTCGGTGACGTAGGTCATAGCGACATGGAAGGCTGCAAGTTCTGCCGCCGTAGATGTAGTCATGTGTGACACTTTGAATTTGACTGTAAGCTGCTTAACTTGAACGGATGCGGCAGTTATATATATATATATTACGATATTATCTGCGAGATCCCCAAGAGACGAGCCGCCGCGAGAACGACGAAGCGGGTCTGTACCCTCGGCGCGAGCGAGTGTCGGCCTGGCTCTCTGGCTCCGCTGTAAATAGCCTGTAAATACCTTCTTTCGTCTGTGTCTTTCCACACGTAAGATTCTGGTGGAGGTTAGCGGTCCCCATCCTCGCCACGGAACTCCGAAGTGGCCGGTACATCGAGCTTGTCACCATGCCTCCCGGTGACGAGACCACCTCTGCATCGGCTTCAGCTTGTCCGACTGCTCCAGTCGTCACTGTTGCCCAACATCGCGACCCTGGTGTGTTCTCTGGCCTGGACGGACAGGATGTTGACGAATGGATCAATCTTTATGAACATGCCAGCGCTAATAACAGGTGGGACCCAACCATTATGCTCGTCAATGTCATCTTTTATCTCGGCGGCACCCCACGCGTGTGGCACCAAACGCATGACGACGAAATAACCAGTGGGGACAGTTTCAAAGAAAAGCTACGGGAACTGTTAGGCGACCCCATTGGGAGCAAGGTTGCCGCGAGAAAGGCTCTTGCGTCTCGTGTTCAGACACCTACGGAGCCATACGTTTCATATATACTCGACGTCTTGGCTCTATGCCGTAAAGCTGACGATGCTATGTATGAATCAGATAAAGTGCCGCATGTGCTAGAAGGCATCGCCAACGACGCTTTCAATTTACTTGTTTTCGGCAACGTTTCGACTATCGACGCCATCATCAAATAATGTCGTCGCCTTGAACAAGCGAAGAGCCGCCGTATCTCACACCACATCACGCGGCTACCCAACACTGCTGCTACGTCGACATGTGAGGGTCGACCGCGTCAGACTACCACCTGTGACGACGTAACCCGTATTGTTGCCGCGAACTCGAGTCCGCCTGTTCGCCAGCTTTCTCAGCGACACCTCCCGATCCACCAGCAACCACGATTGCGATGATTCAGGCCGTTGTCAGACAGGAGTTTGCGAACATGGGTCTGAACTCTGTGTGTTCAACTTCTCAACCCAGTGTTCTCCAGTTCTCTAGCGGCTCTTTTCGTCGTCCCCGGCAGCCTTTTCTGCCACATCTCGCCGCAACCCGTCCGAATGGCGTACCCCTGATGACAGGCCGATCTGCTTCCACTGCTGTCGCATCGGCCACGTCGCTCGTCATTGCCGCAACAGATGGCCACCACCTCCTCGGACATACGCCGGCGCTTATTCCCGCACCTTTGGACCTTCTGTTCCCTATACTACCCGCCATGAACCCACTGCCGCTGATGCTCCTGCTCCGAACCTTCGCTACAGCCACTCGCCCTCACCTCGACGCCATCAGTCTCGTTCGCGCCAACCTCGTTGCTTCTCTTCGCCGCCTATCGCCTCCCGGGTCCAGCCAAAAAATTAGGCACTGCAGCTTCTGGAAGTGAAGCTGCGTTGTCGATCCTGCCCTCAAAGCCTCTGCTCACGTTACATACGAACCAAAACCTTCTTGACGTTCACCTTGACGGCTATCCTGTCACGGCACTCATCGGTACAGGAGCACATTTTTCTTTTATGAGTGCTGCGTTCCGATGACGACTGAACAAGCTCCTCACCCCAGCGTCGGCACGCGTCGTCCGTGTTGCGGATGGCGGTATTGTACCTATCATCGGAATGTGTACGGCGTGTGTCAGCATCGCCAGCCGACACACTCCTGTGCTCCTCACCGTGATTGCTCATTGCCCCCACGACCTAATTCTCGGCCTCTATTTTCTCTCCGCGCATTCTGCTCTTATTGACTGCTCTACCAGTACCCTTCGCCTTAAATTACCGATTCTCGCCGAACCTTCTGACGCACCCCAGTGCCGCTTATGCCCCACCAGCTTTGTTCGCCTGCCGTCAAAGTCATTAGCCTATATTGAACTGTTGTCTTCCCCACCAGTTCCTGATGGCGAGTACCTCGTCACTCCTCTGCCCAACATTCCACTACAGTTGGACGTTACCGTGCCTCATAGTACACTTACTATTACTGCGAACCGCACTCGCATGCCTGTCTTTAACTTTGCATTGGCAAAGCAAATTCTACCGCAAGGTATTTGCCTTGCCAACGTTGATTGTCTCAGCGACCATCACGTGGCAGCGGTATCGACCGATGGTTCTTGAGAGCTCAGCAGGCCCCCCGCGCCAGCCTCTGGCGCCGATCCCAACATAAAGAAAATGGTTGCGACGAACCTATCCTCTGCGCAGACTGGAGACCTTTGCCAAGTATTATTGTCCTACCGAGATATTTTCGACCTCGACGATCGCCCTTTAGGCCACACGCTCACGGTCAGGCGTCGGATTCTTACTGGCGATGCTACACCTATTCACCGACGACCGTATCGAGTTTCTGCGTCGGAACGCCGAGTAATTCAAAGTGAAGTGAACAAAATGCTAGATAAAAACATCATTGAGCCTTCTTCGAGCCCCTGGGCGTCACCTGTGGTGTTGGTTAAGTAGAAGGACGGCACGTGGCGCTTCTGTGTCGACTACAGTCATCTGAAGAACATTACTAAGAAAGATGTTTACCCGCTCCCACGTATTGACGACGCCCTTGACTGCCTGCGCGGTTCCAGCTATTTCTCTTCAATTGATCTTCGTTCTGGATACTGGCAGATTGCTGTTGACGATATGAACAGAGAAAAAACCGCGTTCATTACACCTGATGGCCTATACCAATTTAAAGTAATGCCATTTGGATTATGCAATGCCCCTGCCACCTTCGAGCGTATGATGGGCTCCTTGCTCCAAGGTTTCAAGTGCTCCACGTGCCTCTGCTACCTCGATGACGTCCTCGTCTTCTCGCCAACATTCGACTCTCACCTTGAGCGTCTAACAACTATACTTGGTGTATCTCGAAAGGCGAAGCTGCAACTTAACTCGTCCAAATGTCATTTTGGCCACCGCCAAATTACTCTTCTGGGCCATCTGGTTGACGCTTCCGGAGTATACAGCCTGATCCCGACAAAACTCGCGCTGTCCGAGACTTTCCGGTTCCGAAGACAGCCGCAGACGTTCGAAGTTTTGTGTGGCTATGCTCGTACTCCCGTCGTTTTGTTCAATATTTTGCGACAATTGCTAGACCCCTCACTAATCTTTTGAGGAAAGGCGTCAAATTCGAGTGGGGTACTTAGGAAGCCGCCGCCTTCTCTCGTCTCGTCGCTTTTCTAACCTCACCACCCATTCTCGCCCACTTCAACACTGATTCCCCTACAGAATTGCGTACAGACGCCAGTGGTCATGGCGTATACGTGCCGTAGGTGTCTTAGCCCAGCGTCAGCGTGGCCAAGATCGCGTTATTGCTTATGCCAGACGCCTCCCAGCACATTCGGAGCGCAACTATTCAATTACGGAACCAGAATGCCTTGCTGTTGCATGGGCGGTTGCCAAGTTCCGTCCTTAGCTTTACGGTCGCCCTTTTTTCGTAGTCACTGACCATCGTGCTCTCTGCTGGCTCTCATCGCTAAAAGATCCTACAGTCCGGCTCGGTCGATGGGCTTTGAGGCTACAAGAATTTTCATATTCCGTGCTGTACAAGTCTGGTCGCCTGCACCAAGAGGCTGACAGCTTGTCGCGTTACCCTGTTTACGACTCTGACTCCTCCAATATTATCAGTGCTGCTTGTGTATTCTCTGTATCACAGCTGCTTCATTTCGCCGACGAGCAACGTCGTGACGCCTACATCAGAGCGCTCATGGACCGTTTTGAACACTCTCCGGCCGATGCTACTCTACGCATCTTCGTCCTCCGCGACGGTACTCTGTACAGTCGTAACCTTCATCCGGATGGCTCTGAGTTCCTACTTGTAATACCTAAACACCTCCGCTCCACCGTTCTAGAAGAGCTTCACGACGCACCAACGGCAGGCCACCTCGGCATACCTCGAACCTATGACCGTGTACGTCGCCGTTTTTTCTGGCCGGGACTTGCCCGTTCCGTACGACGTTACGTCGCCGCTTGTGAACTTTGCCAACGACGCAAGAAGCCTGCCCAGCTCCCCGCTGGTTACCTGCAGCCGCTCGACATCCCTGCCGAGCCCTTCTATCATGTCGGCTTGGACCTTCTCGGCCCATTTTCGGAATCTACATCTGGAAACAAATGGATTCCAGTCGCGGCGGACTACGTGGCTCGCTACGCCGGAACCCGCGCTCTTCCGACCAGCTGCGCAACTGATGTTGCGGACTTCCTCCTACATGATATCATTTTGATGCATGGTGCTCCGCGACAATTGCTAACAGACCGTGGCCGTACGTTTTTGGCCAAAGTCATTGACGACATCATGCGTGCCTGCTCAATACAACATAAATTTACCACCTCCTACCACCCTCAAACGAACGGCCTCATTGAGCGTTTGAACCGTACCCTTACAGACATGCTATTACAGACATTTCAGACGACCACCTTGACTGGGACCTGGCTCTATCGTACATTACCTTTGCGTACAACTTTTCCCGTCTCGAAACTGCTGGCTTTTCCCCGTTTTACCTCTTGTATGGCCGAGAACCGACGCTGCCACTAGACACTGTGCTTCCGTCCACCACATCTTCAACTAGCTGTTATGCCCGTGATGCAATAGCCCATGCTGACCACGCTCGCCACCTTGCGCGCGCTCGTCTACAAGTGTCTCAAGGAAACAGAAGCAACGCTACGACCTCCGTCACCGTGATGTCCATTTTGCGCCCTGCACCCCCGTGTTGCTTTGGTCACCATCGCGTAAAGTTGGCCTTTGTGAAACACTACTTTCCTGGTACACAGGCCCGTATCGCGTGCTCCGCCAAGTGACCGATGTCATCCATGAAATGGTTCTAGCCACGCCCACTACGCCCTCCGCTGTGACAACCAGTGACATTGTCCACGTCGCCCGACTCAAGCCCCACACCTCTCCACGCGCCTTGGATATTTAACAGCACCGTGACGGCGCTTTTGCCGCCGGGGGGGGGGGGGGGGGGTGTAGTTTTACGATATTGACACGTGTACTTGTCTTTATCGTGCGACACGTTTCACCGCCTAACAAATGTTATCGCACGGCGCAGGACGCGCCTGCATGCATCGGAAGTTTCTGGAATGTTATCGATGCTTCCATCCGCTGTGTGTTGTCGCCAAACCTTGCTTAATCTGATTGCTTGTATGCGCGACGCGAACGGTGTAGAACTTTGTGGAAGGCACGCGGGTCCCAGCGATTACTCTGGAACGTTCGACGACTGATGTATAAAAGCCGAAGCGCTTGACCCGCTGATCAGATTTTCGACGATCGCCGACAGTGTTCGCCGCTATCATTGTGCTATAATTGTAGCCTGTTTTGTGGGCACAGGTTCGCCCAATAAAAGTTAGTTTTGTAGTTCACAGTATTGCTACTGCGTTCTTCAACGTCACCACCACGTCACATCTGGTAGAGGTGTTTTACGTTCATGTGCCGGACGCCCCCGACAAGCCGTAATCCAAGCCAGGACCGAAAAGACAGCACCAACGTCATCCCGGAACATCGAGCAAGCCACCGGCTACAGCAGCTGCCACCGGAACACTGTCTTCTACCAGATACGACCAAGAAGATCGTCCAGAAACGATCAAGAAGACATCCCCAATGGCAGCCGCAGCGGCCCCAATAATTCTTCAGCAGCCCAGGGAACCACCGACGTTCCGCGGTTCCACATTTGAGGACCCGGAAAGCTGGCTGGAGACGTATGAGAGGATCGCTACGTTTAACAGCTGGGAGAGCGACGACAAGCTGCGACATGTCTATTTCGCATTGGAGGACGCCGCCAACACGTTGTTCGAGAATCGAGAAGCCACTTTGACGACGTGGGACCTGTTCCGAAGCGGCTTCCTGCAAATATTTACAAGCGTCGTGCGAAAAGAGCGAGCCCAAGCTCTACTGGAGACCAGAGCGCAGCTGCCGAATGAGACCATCGCGATCTTCACTGAGGAAATGAGCCGTCTGTTTCGCCACGCCGACCCGGAAATGTCTGAGGAGAAAAAAGTCCGCCTACTGATGCGTGGTGTAAAGGAAGAACTTTTCGCCGGAATGGTGAGAAGCCCACCAAAGACCGTCGACGAGTTTCTTCGTGAGGCGACGAGCATCGAGAAGACACTAGAAATGCGGAACCGGCAATTCGACTGACGCACCAAGCCAACAAGCTACGCCGGAGTTCAATCACTGGCCACCGACGACCTGCGCGAGACCATCAGGGAAGTCGTACGAGAGGAGCTTCAAAAGATCTACCCTTCATCGCAACCTCAAGTGGCCTCAATCGCCGAAATTGTCAAAGAAGAAGTCCCGCGATCGCTCTGAGTCCCCGAGGTGCAACCACAATCATGGCAGCCCCAGCCAGAAGCGATGACCTACGCCGCCGTCGCCCGCCGTCAAGGTCCCCCTCCACGACCGCGCCAGGGCCCTGTAACGCCGCAATTCCGTCGACCACCGCCGCCGCCGCCAGCACGCCCATCCATCGCCCAGCGCAGCTACCCGAGGAAGACAGACGTTTGGCGCGCTCCTGACTACCGCCCGCTCTGATACCACTGCGGAGAAGCGGGTCACGTCTACCGACGATGCCCATACCGGGAGATGGGACTGCGAGGGTTCGCCGTCAACGCTCCGCGCCCGCAGCAAGGTGAACGTCCTCGCGATATCGCCGACTACCTCGCCGCTACTCAGTGGAGCTCTCGACGACCGTCGCATTCGCCATCACCAGGCCGCTACCTGTCGCCGCAGCGTCGACCATACACTGGACCAGCCCGAGGCCGGTCAGCGAGCCCATATCCGGAAAACTAAAAGCAGCAATCGATGGAGGTGCGGTTGCTGTTCGTCGAACTGACGAAGATCCTGCGCCGCCGACGAAGACGCCGAAGAAAGTACCTCGACGACATAACGACACGCCGCCGTCCCGACGAAGTCTGGAAGCAAAGAATACGACGACGAAAGACGACCTGACGACGTCACATACCAGCCACAGGTCAACTCGACGCAGCCGTGATCCGACGTCAAGAGTCAAGACCGAACTGTAATGCAAGACAAAGAACCACCGACCTCGACGTGCTTCTCGACGGCCACGCAGTCACCGCCTTAATGAACACAGAAGCTGATTGCTCCGTCATGAGTGCACACATCGCCGCCCAGTTGAAGAAAGTTAAGACTACGTGGGAAGGCCCTCAAATTCGGACCGCTGGAGGACACCTCATAACGCCTACTGGAATGTGCACGGCAAGAATTACCATTCACGACCGGACTTACCCTCTTGGAACACCTCACAGCTGATCTTTTGTTTCTACAACGTGCTTACCACCACCAGTCGACGGATCTTAACGGGTGAAATCTTTTTAGACCAAGATCTGCCAGATCCGGTGAGACCTCGGCCCTTGGACATTTCGAGGCGAGCAGGCCGCAGCGCTAGGCCTAACGTAGGCGCCGCGATTACGGCGTGACAGCATCGCGTGCCGCACATGCCCACTGCACTGCTACCGTGACGATGGCTGCCCGAGACCCCCTGCCTGCTGCAGCATTGGACGAAACCACACCAGTCGCCGCTATGGATCAAGAACAGACTCAAGAGAACGAAGACGGGACTTGGTTCCTCGTGGCCCGAAAGCGCAAGAAACAGGTCCAAGCTACGTCGAGCTTGCCACCCAACACCGAACCGGCACAGCAGGACCACCTACATCTGACTTTGCGCAATAAGAGCTCGCAGCTGCCCCCGCTGCCGATCGACGACTTGAAAGGGATCTTCCGACCGAGAGATGGACTGAATCTCGGTTAGTGGCCGCAGCACTCTATATCCAGAGCTATAGGCACAGCGGCTCAATTAAACGAGAGTACGCTCCACCAGCTAAGCATCCGCATACGCCGAGAGCAGAACGTCGCAGTGGTCAGCACACCGGACGAAGAACTAGCGGTAAGACTGCAGATGATCAAGTCTATATGCCTGGAAAACAAGCAGTACGAGGTTCAGGCCTATGTGGCTGCTCCGGATGCTTCCTGCAAAGGAGTCATCTCCGGCATAGAAAAGAACACAACGCCGACAACGCTGATGACAAATATCCGATCACCGATGGCTCAGGTCCTGCATGCAAGAATGATGGGAAACTCAGCCACGGCCATCATCACGTTCTCTGGCATTCGGGTTCCCCAGTACATCTACTATTACGGAGCAGAATACCGGTGCTACATTCATAAACCCCGACAGCAGCTGTGCAGCGTGTGTCTCTCCACGGGTCATCGAGCAGATGTTTGCCCAATCCCGGATAAACCCCGGTGTGCTGCGTGCGGAACTTCCTACCCCTCCGAAGGACATGATTGCACGCTGAAATGTTTTCATTGTGGTGGTGAGCACCCCGCCACTGACTCTCGATGTCCTGTAAGGCAACGCAAATCCTTTAACAAGAGCCACGTGTTCCGAGAGCAGCAGAAAATGGCGGAGCAACAACTCCAGCACGACAAGAAGTCCAGCAAGGTAACGACATTCAACGGTGCGGCACCTGCGACTACTGATGCAACATGTGGTCGTCCTCGCTACCGATCCCGGGGACAGAGCCAGTCCCAAAGTCGCAGTAGGTCCAGGGTTCGCAGGCCGTCCAAGGACCAGAAGCAACCACGTGGTCGAAGCCGATCTGGGAGCCGCAGCCTGACGGAGCAGAAACAGCCACCGAAGGAAGCTCAGGCCGCGTCGACGAAAACACCCGACCATCACACCAGGAAGGCGACAGCGGTGAGTTGGTCAGCGCAGTTTCCCCCTCTTTCCTCTTCCCTTCCTTTAGCTCCGTCCACACAGCAAACAAAAAAGCAAAACAAACTGTCTCCCACAGCGACGCTTTCACTCACCCAGACACACACACTCGCACCTGAGAAACTCCCTCACAATTCCTGCACCAAACAAGAAGTGTGCGAAATGATAGAAGAAATGGCGACTGTTTTAAGAGCGGAGATGCAAAAAATGAAGGAAGAGATCATGGCTGATGTCAAGCACATGCTACAACAGGTCATACAACAAACCATGACTGACATGAAACAATTAATCAGTGCAACTTTTAGCTCAACTTTCAGCCATCAAAACGACTCACTTCCACATGACACTAACGCCACTAGAGAACCAAGAAGGTCACACCCTTATACCCGTCCGGCTCGTACAACACCTGCCCTCACCAGCGAGGCGGTATCAACCAATCATGGCCAGCAAACCTAAGAGGCGCACTACCACCACCTTCCGGGTGTGGCAATGGAATTGTAGAGGGTACCGAAGGAAGAAGGGTTCCCTCACACAGTTCCTAGCCACACGTCGTCATCCACCAGACGTTATAGCACTTCAAGAAGTACATTGCACTCCCACACTCAGTGGATACAATGCATACACCGACAAGCATGACACCACCAAACAACCACTAGCTGCCACCCTTGTGTCCAAACAAATCACAGTGATCGAGCACACGCTCGACAGCTCCCACATTCCGCATGTGCTCTTGGAAATTGTACCTAGGAATCGATATGAAACCAGCTTGTTTTTACTTAATATCCACAGTGCACCCAAATCGCTACGAGACGACTTCGGACAACTTTTTTAGGCCGCCAGTAAACAAGCCAAAAAATTGATTATTCTGGGAGATTTCAATGCGTCCCACCCAGCCTGGGGGTACCAAACAGAAACTCCAAAAGGCCGCCGTCTAGCCCATGCCATGAACCTTCATCGATTCACTCTGCTGACAGAACCTGACAAACCAACCAGAACGGGTAACAGTGTAAGCAGGGATACCTGCCCTGACCTAACGATGGTCAAGGGGTTGACTCAATGCTCGTAGAACAACCTAATGGAGAATCTGGGCAGTGACCACAGAATTCTAGCCACAGACGTCCAACTAGTGGCCATACGCACCCCAGAACGTTCAATTAAAATAACGAACTGGGACACTTTCCGGCGCAACAGAACCAAATCTGAACAACACGACCCGCCATCTCTACGCGAGTGGACACAACAGCTACAAGCAGATTTTAAAGCAGCCACTAAGCAACTTACTGCAACAACGGAGACACCGGATGTGGACAGACATCTGCTCCATCTCTGGGATGCTCGAAGAGGCCTGACCAAACGATGGAAGAGGCAGAGGCACAACCGTAGGCTGAAACAAAGAATCGCCCGGATCGCAGCAGAAGCTGAAGAATACGCCACCAGCCTCACTAATAGCAATTGGCACAACCTCTGCGACCGCCTTAATGGCACACTAAGTAGTTCCAAAACGTGGTCCCTCCTCAGAGCACTACTCGACCCAACGCACACAAACACGCACACAACGAACACAGTCCGCACTATCATCCACAAAGAACAAATGAAGGATGACACGCTCCTCCAAACACTGCAACAAAGATACATTGCTACAGGCCACCGACCGGAGTACAAAGACTATCCACTACGAGGAAGAAACCCAATTGGACGGCGATATTACAGAGACAGAAATGAGGGCAGCCCTACACGGCATAAGACGAAACACGGCGCCCGGAGCAGACGGCATTCACTATGCACTGCTACGCAACCTCGACGACCAGGCCATACGGCAACTCACTGCATACTACAACGACAATTGGCAAAACGGAACGCTTCCACAGGAATGGCGACACGCCGATATCACCTTAATTCTGAAACCCGGGAAACCGCTGTCCCTCCAAAATCTCAGACCCATTTCCCTGACTTCGTGTATTCGCAAACTCTTCGAGCACGTAGTTCTAAATCGCCTCCAGCCTCACCTCGAAGCGAACCAATTCTTTCCCAATACCTTATTCGGCTATCGACCAGGTCTGTCTGCGCAGGACATACCCCTACAACTTAAGGAGGATGTTGTGGATGGTCCAAGTAAAGCTCAAACAAGAGCCATGCTGGCGTTGGACCTCAAAGGAGCCTTCGATAACGTCTCACATGACCTCATTCTAAACAACCTTGCATTCTCCCGATGCGGAAAGCGCATCTATGATTATGTCCGAGCCTTTTTATCTGACCGAACAGCCACCATCGGCCTAGGTGATATTCGGTCGGATATCATAAAGCTTTCCGGCAGAGGGACTCCCCAGGGTTCGGTTCTCTCACCCACCCTGTTCAACGTGGCGATGGCAAAGCTACCACCGCTCCTCGACAAACTTCCGAACGTGCAGCACGCCCTGTACGCCGATGATATTACAATCTGGGTGACCACAGGGTCAGACGGCGCCATTCAAGACGCACTACAGGAAGCCGTAAATATATTTCAAGAGTATGCAACAGCCAAAGGACTCACATGCGCAGCTGAGAAGTCGGAGCTCCCGCTTGTATTCAAAAAACGGAACAAGGCTGATATTCCACCAGCCATCACATTGCATCTCAATGGCAACGTTATTCCAAAGGTAGACAGACTACGTGTACTAGGACTTCACATACAACACAACGGGAAGGCCACACATACCCTACACGTGCTCCGCCAACAACTTACCCAAATAACGCACATGATAAAGCGCATTACAAACCGCCGACAAGGACTGAAAGAAAAAGACGTACTCCGAATCGTGCAAGCCCTCATAATTAGCCGATTAACCTACCAGCTCCCCTATCATAATCTGACTCAGACTGAGATGCACCAGATGGACACCCTCCTCCGTACGGCACTAAAGGCAGCGCTGGGACTACCCCAACATGTGTCTACGCAGCTCCTACTACGACTGGGGGTGCACAACAGCATCCGCGAACTAGTTGAAGGTCATCTTAACAGCCAATTGCAACGTCTGCAACGAACAATGCAAGGGTGCCACATTCTATCCCGGCTAGGATACCAAATACCAAGAAAACCACAACAGGAAAACCGTACACTTCTTCCGCTTAGCATTCGCAACAAAATTCACGTGGCCCCAATTCCCTGGAATATGCACCCTGACCGTCATAAAGGTCGACGAAAGGCAAGAGCACAAGCCCTGGCTCGCCTATTTGGCGATGGCAAATCAAACACTCCAGTCCTATACACCGACGTGGCCCGCTACCCACAGAAACGTGCCCTATGTCTAGTCGTACTAGATAGTGCAGACATTCTGAGAGCTTCGGCCACGCTCAACACTGTGGACAGTGGTACGGCGGAAGAGGCTGCTATTGCCCTAGCCATCGTACACGCTTCAACCATGCCGGCGCCGGATGGACCTATCACAGTGGTCACTGATTCTCAGACCGCCTGCAGGACTTTGGCACAAGGGAGGGTGACACCCTACACACACCGCATCCTTACATCATTACACCCCACAGCGTTACACAGGGTGCGTATCGTCTGGACAGCTGGACACGCCTCTCTCCATAGTAATGAACGCGCTAATGCGGTAGCCCGAGAGCTCGCTAACCGGGCACCATTGGAAGAGCTGTCCAACCCAGACGACGCACCGACAGGACCACTGAACTACACTGAAACTCTACACTATTACAGAGATACCAGGAGACACTTCCCTCCACCACATAATTCCCTTAATCGAGATGCCGTCGCGTGGCGACAGCTTCAAACTAATTCATTTCCCTGCCTCTTTTATCTTCACCTCTTCCACCCCACACAATATCCCTCATACTGTCCCAATTGTGGAGCAAAGCCCACAGTATATCATTGCACCTGGGAGTGCCCACACCCTCCGGGCTACTCCCCTATTCTTTCACCTTCCCCTTCCTCCTGGGAGACTGCGCTGACCAGCTCAGACCCGCAACAGCAGCGACGGCTGATCCGGCGGTCACGCGGAGTAGCGCGAGCCAATGGGGCACTGAACTAAGGGCTCCACCCTGCGAGGAAGTCGCCCAAACTCTTGATAAATAAATGTTTTCTCTCTCTCTCTCTCTACCCTGCCACCTTCGTTATCCTCCAACAGTGTTCACGAGACGTCATTCTTGGTATGGACTTCCTGAACCAACAGGGCACAATCATCGACCTGAAGTCGAAGTCAATAACGCTGTCGGAAGATCATTCGATACCGCCGGAGGCCCTTCCTAGTCACCGCGCCTTGAGTGTGCTCGAAGATCAAGTGAGCATCCCGCCTCGCTCCAGCATTGTTATTTTGGTCGGCACCGAAACACCCGCTGACGTAGAAGGCGTCATCGAGGGTGACCAACATCTACTGCTCGACCGTGAAATTTGCGTCGCAAGAGGGATCGCTCGACTGCACGGAGGAAACACGAAAGTGTTGCTCACAAACTTCAGCCACGAGTTCAAGCACATCAACAAGGGCACGACGATCGCATACATGGAGGAAATTCTGGAAACCAGCAATGCGTTTGTCCTCTCGGGTTCTGCCGCATCTACCCCGACGACCGTAGTTCCCGAGCCAGACTTCGACATAAATCCGATTCTACCCGTGATTAAGCAGCAACAGCTCAGAAGTCTGCTTCGACGATACAAAGAGTGCTTTTCGACGTCATCAAGGATTCGATGAACCCCAATCGCAAAGCATCGCATAATAACCGAAGAGTGCACTCGACCTCTCCGCCAGAGCCCTTACCGAGTTTCGACGCGAGAACGTGAAGCTATAAGGCACCAAGTCGACGAAATGCTGCGCGATGATATCATCCAGCCGTCCAAAAGCCCGTGGGCATCTCCTGTAGTCTTGGTGAAGAAAAAGGACGGAACCCTACATTTCTGCGTCGATTATCGTCGTGTCAACAAGATCACCAAGAAGGACGTATACCCCCTCCCGCGAATAGACGACGCATTGAATCGGATCTGGAACGCTAAATACTTCTCGTCTATGGACTTCAAGTCTGGCTATTGGCAAATAGAAGTCGACGTAAGAGATCGCGAAAAGACGGCCTTCATCACCCCGGACGGCCTCTACGAGTTCAAGGTTATGCCATTCGGGCTGTGCTCGGCGCCTGCAACGTTCCAGCGCGTAATGGACATGGTTTTAGCAGGATTGAAGTCTCGTTTACTTGGATGACGTCGTGGTCTTCGCCGGAAATTTCGACAATCACATCAGGAGGCTTGCGACAGTACTAGAGGCTATCAAGTCATCAGGGCTCACGCTGAAGCCGGAAAAGTGCCGCTTCGTTTACGATGAGCTTTTATTCTCAGGCCACGTAATCAGCAAATCTGGTGTCCGCCCAGACCCGCAAAAGACTGCTGCCATAGCACAGTTCCCGCAACCCATCGACAAGAAAGCAGTGCGTAGATTCCTTGGCATGTGTGCCTGCTACAGGCGCTTTGTCAAGGACGTTTCACGCATCGCTGAGCCGTTGACGCGTCTAATCCGACGTAACGCCGGCGCGCGCGCGCACGCTACGTCACGTCGGCGAAAACGACACCCCTATAGTCGGGCGCACCGGCGCAGCCAATGTAAAGGCCCGTTTATAGTCCGACGTTATCGGCGCGCGGGCGAGCGTCGTTCGCGGTCAGTCACGCTGCGTCAGTTGCGCTACGCCAGCCGAGATGCCATCCCCTCTATACTTCAACGCGCGCGCCGTAGGCTGCTATCTTCGGAGCATGCGCAGAAGGTTCGCCAAGTCGCGCGCCGTCCGCAAAAGCCGTCTGCGGAGTTGTGTTGGCGCCTTTTTCTTCGTGCGCAATGCATTGTGGTGCGAGAGTTCGCCGACTCCGACGCGCGAATGGCTCAGGAGCCATATCGGCGCCGGGCCCGTCGGGGCGCGTCGGAAGCCGCCGGTTACGTTGGTTGCGCCGGTGCGCCCGACATGGAGGGGTCGTTTTCGCCGACGTGACGTAGAGCGCGCGCGCGCGTGCGTTACGTCGGACTATAAACGGGCCTTTAGGCTACTAGCGTCAGTATGGATTTCTGTATCGGCGTGCTCGTCGAAGTGCGCAAGTACCGGCGGCGACTGCATGCGTCGTTTGAGTTCAACTGCGTCGGCCGGCGGCGTTTCCCACTTGAACTCAACATCACATCTGGTCAAGGCCCGTTTATAGTCCGACATTATCGGCGCGCGGGCGAGCGTCGTTCGCGGTCAGTCACGCTGCGTCGGTTGCGCTGCGCCAGCCGATATGCCATCCCCTCTATACTTCAACGCGCGCGCCGTAGGCTGCTATCTTCGGAGCATGCGCAGAACGTTCGCCAAGTCGCGCGCAGTCCGCAAAAGCCGTCTGCGGAGTTGTGTTGGCGCCTTTTTCTTCGCGCGCAATGCATTGTGGTGCCAGAGTTCCGCCGACTTCGACGCGCGAATGGCTCCGGAGCCATATCGGCGCCGGGCCCGTCGGGGCGCGTCGGAAGCCGCCGGTTACGTTGGCTGCGCCGGTGCGCCCGACTATAGAGGGGTCGTTTTCGCCGACGTGACGTAGCGAGCGCGCGCGCGCGTGCGCGCGGACGTTACGTCGGACTATAAACGGCCCTTAAACGGGCCTTTAAGCGTCGGTGCCGTTCTAGTCCAGAGGAGAAACGGAGTCGAACAGGTGATAGCTTACGCTAGCCGGTCGGTGTCAAAAGCGGAAAGCAACTATTCTACGACCGAAAAGGAATGCCTCGCCATCGTTTGGGCTACAGCTAAATTTCGCCCTTACCTATATGGCAGGCCATTAAAAGTCCTCAGCGACCATCAAGCGTTGTGTTGGCTAGCGAATATAAAGGATCCTTCAGGAAGACTGGCACGGTGGAGCCTCAGACTACAAGAATACGACATCACTGTAACCTAGAAGTCCGGACGGAAACACTCCGATGCCGATTGCCTATCACGCGCCCCCATTGACCGGCCGCCGCAAGATGACGAGAATGACGACGCCTTCCTTGGAATGATAAGCGCGGAAGACTTCGCTGAACAGCAACGGGCAGACCCGGAGCTAAAAGGCCTCGTCGAGTATTTGGAAGGGCACACCGACGTTGTCCCTAGGGCATTTAAGCGCGGTTTATCTTCCTTCACGCTTCAAAACAATCTACTCGTGAAGAAGAATTTCTCACCAGTCCGCGCCAACTACCTTCTTGTTGTTCCGTCGGCGCTGCGTACAGAAGTACTGCGCGCCCTACATGACGATCCGACCGCTGGGCACCTCGGTTTCTCCCGGACGCTATCGAGGATACAAGAAAGGTATTAACTGGCCGCGCCTAACCACCGATGTCGCCCGTTACGTCAAGACATGCCGAGGCTGTCAGCGACGGAAGACACCACCCACAAGGCCAGCCGGATTACTACAGCCGATCAAGCCTCCTTGCCGACCTTTTCAGCAGATCGGGATGGACTTGTTGGGACCGTTTCCGACCTCAACATCCGGAAATAAGTGGATCGTCGTGGCGACGGACTACCTCACCCACTTCGCTGAAACTAAAGCTCTCCCGAAAGGTAGCGCAGCCGAAGTGGAAAAATTTTTCGTCGAAAGCATTCTGCTGCGACATGGCCCCCCAGAAGTCCTCATCACCGACAGAGGAACGGCCTTTACAGCAGAGCTCACCCAATTCAGTACAGTCAGACAAGGCACAGGAGGAGAACTTCCTATACCACCCACAGAGGAATGGTCTTACGGAGCACCTGAATAAAACCCTCGCCGACATGCTAGCAATGTACGTCGACGTCGAACACAAGACCTGGGATGCCGTCCTGCCGTACGTAACCTTCGCTTACAACCCGGCGGTGCAAGAAACAACACAGATCACGCGGTTTAAGCTGGTTTACGGCAGGAACCCGACGACGACGCTCGACGCCATGCTGCCGCACGTCACTGAGGAGGAGAATCTTGACGTCGCTACCTATCTCCAGCGCGCCGAAGAAGCCCGACAGCTAGCCCGCCTACGGATCAAGAACCAGCAGCGTACCGACAGCTGACACTACAACCTCCGACGACGCTTCGTCGAGTACTAGCCCGGTGACCATGTTTCGGTTTGGACCCCAATACGTCGACGAGGACTCAGTGAGAAACTATTGCGACGCTATTTCGGACCTTACAAGATCATCCGACATGTTGGCGAAGTGGACTATATCAGGTCGTGCCAGACAGCATTTCCCAGTCACAGTGGCACCGGGCACGATCTGAAGTGGTCCACGTAGTGCGTCTGAAGCCCTTTTACGCACGCTGACGAGCTTCTTTATTTTGTTGTTTTCTTTGCTACCAGTGCTTTTCTTTATTACTCTCGTTTGTTTGCAGCATCGGGTCGATGCCTTTTAAGAGGGGGGTATTGACACGTGTACTTGTCTTTATCGGGCGACATGTTTCACCGCCTAACAAATGTTTTCGCACGGCGCAGGACGCACCTGTATGTATCGGAATTTTCTGGAATGTTATCGATGCTTGCATCCGCTGTCTGTTGTCGCCGAACCTTGCGTAATCTGATTGCTTGTATGCGCGACGCGAACGGTGTAGAACTTTGTGGAAGGCACGCGGGTCCCAGCGATTACTCTGGAACATTCGACGACTGATGTATAAAAGCCGACGCGCTTGACCCGCTGATCAGATTTTCAACGATCGCCGACAGTGTTCGCCACTATCATTGTGCTATAATTGTAGCCTGTTTTGTGGGCACAGGTTCGCCCAATAAAAGTTAGTTTTGTCGTTCACAGTATTGCTACTGCGTTCTTCAACGTCACCGCCACGTGACAATATTATCCGCGAGATACTCGAGACGAGCCGCCGCGAGCGAGTGTCGGCCTGGATCTCTGACTCCGCTGTCAATAGCCTGTAATCTTTCCACACCTAACAATATATATATATAATGTGTGGTCATGATATGTCTGTTGCAGTAACAGGAGCGTCAGTTGTTTTAGAGGCGGTGACCGATGATTGGGCTTCTTTGTAGTGCAGTAATTCCGGGAAAAGCAAAGTTAACTTGAGCCTGTCGCAGGCACCACAGGGGAGATGAAGGCGCTACCGCCGGTGTATAAGATGACGGTAAGCACTATTGATGAGCGATAATCACTTTTGAAAACCTCACTTGAGGTCTCTCGGCCGGTAGGTAAGCTAAGTGATTGTCGGGGATCCTTGACAGATGGCGAATGTGTGCTCTGAGAGATCGATAGCTACGTGTGTCTAGATCATATGGACGCATCGCTTTCTGGGTGAGATCACTGACCGCGACTTCTCCTGGAGCTTTCAGTGCGTCTATCTGAAGAAGTTAAATACCATTGCTCAGGTATTCAAATTTCTCTGCGGGAAAACCTGGGGTGCACCAGCCCGTTCTGTGCTGCAGCTGTACAGGGTGTTCATGGGACTCCTGGGTTACTGTCTACCAGTTTGTTAAACGCATGCAGGACAAACATTCGCTCTCTGGAGAGCATACAAGGTCAAGCCCTATGCACGTGTTTAGGGTGGCCTCGGTGCACCTCGACACCAGCAACATTTGCCATCGTGAGAGACCGCTGAATAAGAAAATATATTAAAGTGTAGTACACTTCTTTCTCCACTTAGTGTGCAATGTTGCCACACGTTAGCTAAATTTAGCAGGGTTGCAATAAGACCAGAGTTGTCAGTGACTAAAGAATGTGGCATAAGTTTGTGAAAGAAAGAAAGCGATAGGGGGGGGGGGGTGATGCGAAAAGTCCCATTGGATGGAATTGCCGTTCACACTCTTGTGAGCGCAGCCATAAATTACTCGGAGGACGGATTTCGGCGCTCGCTGCAAGGAGAAGGTTTCAAGAAGCAGTTTATATCCTTACTCGCCGCGTGGTCGCTTTCTATTTTTCCCGTTTGCCCTCTTCAACTAAGAACTTCTGCGGTGCTGACATACGACTTCAATCACGCTTTGTTGGAAGGTCAGCTACAGCGAATCGCCACTTGGCATGAGAAAAGACGTCTCTCAAAAATAACGCATCGATTTGTTCACCCACCACGGCAAGTGGGATCAATATATACCTCTAGAAACCACCTCGTTTCTTCGTCTTTTTTATTTCCCATTAATCGAAGGCAGACAATGGACAAGCGGACTACACGTCTCGTTCTTGGCATAGAAGCTTTCTCGAGCTGCTCTACCCGCTTTATCTCGCATCAAATCGTTTGTATTCGCGCAAGCACGGCATGCGCACGGTGCGGCCAGGCGCCTGAAAGGTTGCTTCCGCTATACGAAGCGCGGTGCGTGCGGGCACGGCCCATGTCCGGGGGCATGCGTGAACACCGACCGACGTGAATTCTGTGGATCTGTGGAAGGACTGGGCAGGGAGGGAGGAACCACATGTTCCCTTGTTTTTAAATGACCACACTCACGAACGGACGTGCGCGCACGCACGCACGCACACGCACACGCACACACACACACACACACACACACACACACACACACACACACGCCGAGACAGCAACAATAACATCAACACCAGGAAAAAACACTTCGCCAGTCAATTATAGTGAGATATACGCGGTAGAGAAAGTGTCCCGTGAGCAAGACTTAGTACTCGAGTGTACGAGAAATCAATAAATAAAATAAAGATAAAAGGAAGGCGTCGTTAAATAATCTACGAGAAACCATGCACGACGCGGGAACGTTACTCAAAGGAACAGTTTGAAACCCCCTTAAAGTAGTTATGGGTTCCAAGTAAACGTATTGCAAGTTTCGCAAATACCTGTGGAAGTAAAAAAAAAAAAAACCCCGCAGATTTCACGCAACGTGGGAACCGATGTACGTTCTTTGCAGAGTTACCAGACCGACCACCGTATTTGTGTAAAGCAAGCAGCTGCGTTTGACGCAAGCCTGTGTGTGATGACAGAAGCACAGCGATGAGGACGACGACGATAGTATGACGGCCACGGCAATACGATATTTTTCCAGTCTGGAAGGAAACGTTACAACCGGTTCCGTTACGACCTAGGCCGATCCCTAAGGCGGTACAGTCTAACACAACATTTCAAAGCGTTAGCTGCCGCGAGGTAAGAATGAGAGTAACCGACACGCTCCCGCTCGTGACGAAAGGAAAGAAGAGTGGTATCGGCAGCCGAATGGAAACTAGCGCGCGCACTCTATCTCGTGCTACGTTTGAGCAAGCGCCAGTTGTTTTAAACAGCTAGTGGGCCTGTTTAAAGGACGTCAACCGCATTATGAAGTGAATAACAATCTTGTTCTATGCGGTATGTAGACAGAACAAAAGAACAACCCTCACGCCAGGGCGTCTACTCGATCAGATGGTGCTTTGCCACCCCACCGCCAATTTTGAAACATCGTGGGTTACTATAGGCAGTTTGTGAAGTAACAACTATTCCACGACCGAGATAAATGTCGATGTGGTAGTCAAAAGAGCCCTAAGAGCAGTTAAATATAGCGTGCCTTGTGGACCTCACTCCTTATTGTTATGCCTTAACAGATCATTTACTCGCTGATAGTGATGAGTCTTGTTGGTACGTAGGAACACGACTGCGGACACACCAGCGTACGCACACATATGCGCGCTCACACATGGTTAATTCACCTAACCTCGTTCAGGCGCCTTCAGTCTGAAGCCATTCATTCCCACTTTCCTCCTCCTTTTGATTTTATTTTTCTTCCCACTTCGCCCTCTCACGCGTAGAATGCAAACCAGGTGGAACTTGGTTAACCTCCTGTCTTTTTCTTCTTTTCCTTATATACATCCGGGCTTAGCCTGGCGGCAGTCTAGGCACAGCATCTCTTTCACAAACACTAACGACAGTCACCAAAAGTCCACGAAACCAGTGCCATGCCGGCACAGAGTCAAATTAATGAATATACAGTCATACACTCGCACTTATTTAACGGTGGTGAGCAAAGGTAATAAAGAGCAGGCGGATGACGCGTTTAGCATACCTTTTCGCCTGATGCACGGGATTTTTTCATATTTATGGCAACTGTAGGGACCTGCGTCCTGCGTCTGACAACAACACTGAGGGTTACTGTAACCCTAATTTGGAGTTGTTCGCTTCACTTTCTCTTCTCCACTGGGAAGATAAAATAGGTAAAGCGAATTGAAATTGCTCCTTGCTTGATGTCGTTAGAACGCGAGACAATGTAAGTGTTTCGCGTACACAGTGAACCAAGAAAAAGAAAGAATAAAAACACGACTGCTCTTCAGATGCAGGTACTTACGATGCCGCGCAAGATTTGGGCGCACTAAGAGCACCAAGCAGAGTACTTTCTATCCAAAACAAATTCTCATCCAGTGATCAGCGACGACCCGTTCCAAAGGCTACCGAACATGCCCACATCCCCTTGGAACAACACGCGCAGCATTCACAACGCCGCAGTTTAAGTTAGCTTGCATGACTAAGGACGATTCTTTTCGCAAGAAGCGGCCGTTCAAGCATCTAGGAGTGCGTTTTCCAAATGGTCGTCAGAGGCTCTTTGAGTATTTTTCTCGCGATTTTCAAACGGTGAACGCGTCAAAAATGACATACAAAACGTCTTTACGCACGCCAACCCTATAGGGCACGAATCTCGACCTTAATGACCCCGCTTTATGAGAGCGGAAAGAAGCAATGTCTACAGACCACACGCAAGAGGAACACAGTGCGCAAAGAAAACGTATCATTCATAAATTTAGATTCCGAGAAACGCCAGTGTAGCCCATTCTTACAGGTCGGTAACATGTCAATATGATTATGTACCACTGCCATTTAGTGTCAACCGTGACTGAAGACTAAATACCTCATAAAGGTGAATAAAATGTTTCAAGCAAAGCCTTTATTCTCAACAAGGATCCCTAAATTTCAGCATGTTTGTCCTCGCATTATTACTAGAAGAAACGCACTCTATTTCATAGAAACAAATGGCTTTACCTGGCATAACATATAACATAGCATATAACATAACATAAGCATAGCGTGACATATAAACATAGCCCGTTATATAGCAGAACATATAACAGTATTTTTAGATTATGATTAGCTAGAGAGAGAGTTAGCAAAGAGAGGAAAGGCAGGGAGATCAACCAGACGAGCGTCCGGTTTGCTACCCTACACTGGAGGTGAGGGAAAGGGGGAATAGAAAGAACAAAAGAGGAACGAAGTGATGACTGTGTGCAGTGAAGCACCGTGACACCGAAGTGGAATTCCATAGGTGGTGATCTTCGTTGATCCCATCAGGGGCAACCAAAGGGCCAGTGGTCGTTGCGCGGATAGGAGGCTGCGAGTGAGCTATGGGGCTTACTCGAGAGTTGCAAGCACTGGATTAAGAGCATCCAGTACTTGCACTGCACTTAGCGCTGGCGGAGTATTCAACTTGCTGAAAAGTACACGAAGTGTATTTATGAGGGACCAAAGCATCACAGCCACTTGCCGATCTTCTTCGGACAATTATCGAGAGTCGGCGCTGTGGGCTCTACCGCGGTGCGCTGTATCCTTTGATGTTGTACATGACGGCTGTGGCAC
The DNA here is from genome assembly GCF_023375885.2 of Dermacentor andersoni. NCBI lineage: Eukaryota > Metazoa > Arthropoda > Arachnida > Ixodida > Ixodidae > Dermacentor > Dermacentor andersoni. Next base: position 75,431,733 of record NC_092814.1, read on the forward strand.
CGACTGTGGCACCGGCTGGGGCGTCGGCTGTGGCTCCGGCAGTGGCTCCGGCAGTGGCTCCGGCTGTGGCTTCAATTAACTGTGGCTTCAGCTGTGCCATTGGCTGTGGTCCCTGTGGTTTCTTCGACTGTGGCTTCAGTTGTGGTGGAGGCTGCCGCTTTGGTAGCACGGGCCAAGCTTCAGTATTGGTGTTGTGCGGCACGACGTTAGACTCGACTCCGCCAGGCCTATGGGGCAGAGGAGGCGGAGTTGTCGGTTGTGGCGCTCTTCAAGGAGGCATCTGTGTTCTTTGGAGTCCAACGGCGTCGGGAGCGTCGCTTTCTAACGACCGCAACAGCTTCCCGACGAGATGAACGGTCTCTCGCCATCTGCTTCAAGACCACCCGTTCCTTCATCATTTTGGGACAGTCCTTTGACGTAGCATCATGGGACCCAATGCAATTGGGGCATTTGAGAACAGTGGCTACACAGGAATCTGCAGCGTGGGGCTCTGCGCAGCACGAGCAAATTCTCGTGTTCTCGCACACATCACTTACGTGCCCAAGCCTCATGCAATTGCGGCATTGGAGTAGCCTTCGGATAAATGGTTGTACGGGGTGTCTAAAGTGGCCCACTTTTCGGCCGTGAAGCCATCAATGGCTGGCTTCACTAGAATAGGCAAGTCAGCGCTGGAGATGGAGACGTCCACGTCGTAGATGACAACAGTAGTGGTGTCAATGTCCAGAGGAAAATACGAGCGGACCTTCATGCCGCCAAGTTCCGTAAGTTTGCTCAAAGTTCGCAGCGCAATCTCATGTACAACGTCAATAGCCAAGACATTTTTTCGTGTGTTGACTCTGATGTCCGCGACTTGATCTGGCGTCACTGCTTCAAGAAACACTGAGACAGACTGTCTGTTCAGTCACCTCAGGTTGTCGGTAGCGAGTTCCGGTACAAATAGAATCGTACTCACTAAAGTATTCCGAGTTGGTCCTAGAGTCGACGTGCTTGAAGCCAGGTTGGTCCTGGTGCTTCTTCGTTTCGCCTTGCGGCTCCTCACATGAAAGTCGTCATCGGAGAAGTCCTCACTACTGAGTGAGTAGACACTGGTATCGTCGCGGTCGGTGTCGCTCTGGAGGCCAGTGCGCTTCCTAGACGCAGTCACCACTGCAGTCGTCATTCCCGGCAGAGGCGCGGGGACGTCAATTTGCATCCGTGCCACAGCCCATGGCGGCTCCCCCGTAATATACACAGAAATCAGGCGAAAATAGCTGTGCTAGAAGAATAGCGTCCTGGCTCGCAGTCACTTCGTCTTCGTATTCTATTGTGGACAATAATTCAACGTGGTAAATGTCTTTCTGCCGGAATTCACACAAGGATCATTTTCAGACACGAAATAACAGGAATTCTAAAATGACAAAAAAAAATTGGGGCACCTAAGCAATTCCTATGATGTGTAAATGCGAGAGCATTACTTGTCGCTGAGTGTGTCGCTGAGTTTAGCGCTGCTACGTTATGTTTCCGAGTGTAATGTTGCTGTTTATGAGGTCGCAGCAACGGAAGACGACCAACCGGCCATATTGCGATTTCTCAGCTGAGTTTTATTTGCGGAGTTCTCATTAACACAGTGTTTCGCGAACACTGAGTTGAGTGTTCTTTTTCGATGACACCACTTTTCAGCCCGATGACACCACTTTGCCGAGCGATGACAGTACTTTTCCAAGCGGCGCCACGGGGCTGACACTATATTTCTTCATCGGTTTCTTAGGTGAAATCCACCTCATACTCTGGGGGCATGTCGTAGTCGACGTCCGTGGGTACCTGAAGCGCGTTGCACTTTATTCGTCGTCGTCGTCGTCGTCGTCGTCGTCGTCGTCGTCTATAATCTCCGGCAACCGCGTCTGCGGGTCCAAGTTGATCCACAGTAGCATGACCTTGTGATCGGTGTAGTATGTCGATTGGTACCTCACTTCGTGTACGGTGCGTGGCATGTTCTCGAATGCCAAGTCGATTCCGGTGCCTCGCGAGGTGGCACCTCCGGCCACGCTTTGCTGTCTCGCCTGATGATGTAGACGCGAGCGATTCAACTTCGGACGATGAAGACTCCATAGAGCCTACAGCTCCATAGAGCTTAACTTTCAAAAGTAACCAAGGTATGTCATGAAATAAAGTTTCACAATGGTGCAATCTTAGGTAGCCTGTTAACTTGTCTGGTCCTTTTGTGCTGTTCCGAAGATGATGCATGCATGTGATGTGGGGTTTGTTCACATTGCTGACGTTTACTCATCAATTTCCGCTGTCGCGTGCACTTCTCAAGATCGTGAGACTGGCACAAAGATTTAGATCTTTACAGCTATGTCAATAGAGCAGAAAACTCTTGGCTTGATCCTATACCACATCACAAAATTACAGGCTGTCATTAAGGTTAGGTACAAAGGTTTAAATTGATACAACCATTGAAACGCTAGAAAATATTGCTTGTACATAGAGACTGCGTGAAATTTAAGGAGCTTGTATGGCAGCACAGCGGCTCTCTTTGTTTAAGAAGAGCAACAAAAGTGACGTGGATAACTTACGGCCACCCGCCTACTTCGCAAGTTTCTCGTGCTGCGTAAAAGTTGCTTCTCTCTTGCGCCGGTAAAACTGCTCCGTAGAAAAGCGAGATTATTCGGCAGGAAACCTGGAAGCCTGCCCGATGCACCGAGTACTGACATACTACTAGGTGTGAGGAGGATGGGAAGAAAGGGGAAGAAAGGCGAAGAGGAGAAAGGAAACAATTAAAGTAAAGTTGGGCTGTCTGTCCCGGACTAAGTGATGGGCTTATACAAAACTGCGTGAGACAAAACTGGAGCGCAATTCGGTGGCTGTCGCAGTTCGAAAAGACTACGGTAATAAGCAGCCAGAGACACACAGCACAGTTTGAGCTCGCAGCTGAATGGTGACTCTAATCCGCAAGGTCTCCACCGATCCGTACGAATGTTATTCGACCTCGATCGCAAGTTCTGCTTCCTTCTAAGCAATTACAGTAGAATAGTAGGTTATAGAAATGGAGGACTCAAAGTCCGAGGACGTCACCAGCGGGGCGCCCAAAAGAACGCACAACAGTACAAAAGAACCCAACCAAAGTTTGGGCTTTTGCGTACACTAAGTCACTTGGGTAAAGAAGGTAAGTATGAGTAGGTGACCTAAACGACGAAGTGTAATGGAAAGGCTGGACGGACAGACAAAGCAAACATTTTTGTGGACTTCCTACATTTTTTTTTTGGTAGCAGCAAAACGAGAGATCGTTGGATACTTTTTCAGCACGGTACGGTAGTTTGAGTGATTCACATGAACTTCCAGAAAGAACAATGAGACGTGCGCGTATCAATCCGTGGCCTCAACTAACCTACACTTTCTGAACTAGTTCACGAGGTACTGCGCTTCGCTATTCGTTTCACTGGTTCGACATGGATGCGTGTGCACGTCGCCGTTCGTTTCACTCAGTGCAGGCTTCATGCAGAATGAGTTCACAGCATTCCCTGCACTCGTCAGGAAGGTTCTGCAGCGTTTGTTTAGGAGGTGCCGTGCCGGTTCCGCACGAGTAAGAACTGGCACTGAACTGACGTAAACTATTCCACGATGTGTAGGGTGAATCGAATGAGCCTATAGTAACTGGGCCCGCATTCACAAAAGGGTTCTTACGCTAGAGCTGCATACTGCAGTCGATCGCGATGCTGTACATATTATTAGCGAAGGCAGCCGGCCAATGGTAAAGAGCCCTTAGATGAAAAGCTTTGTGAATTGGGTCCCACGGGCCGAATGACCGAGCCTAATTTCTTTTTTTTCATCGTTTACGTTCTACGTGCGTAGGATTCACATTACCTGATCGAGCCAAAAGCCCCTCGGCGCCGTTTAAACCGCACCAATTGCAACAAAAAAGTCGACGGCAGCGACGCACTCACATTCCTTCGAGATAAGTCAAAGGTCTGAGGCCTGGTGTGGCATGTTCGGTACCTAACAGTACACTCATGCCATCGCAGATAGCGCTGGTGGTTATCACCAGCAGACGGTACTGCCGACCACGCGCTCGCGCTTTGCAGTTAGCTGATTTGACCTTGGCAGCGGCGTTTGATTTGAACTATAAAAGCTACCATTACGAGCTGCTAAGTGTGGGTTTGTGCGTTGGAGAAACCGCTCGTAAACGGAGACGTGCTGAGCGTCTCCGTTTGCCCGTGTGTACCAGTTACAACAGGGCACGCAGGGAAAATATCAAAAATTTCTTTCCACCAAAGCGATACTTGCAGTAAAAAACAGACCAGGCGACACGGAACAGCGTCGTGAGACGCCTACCGCATTGTGGAGAACGACGTGGAGCGAGATCGTGGACTAAATACGACCAGCAAGCCAGCGAGATTCACCTGCATTAGATGTGGAAGGGCTGGAGCGAACCAGTACTGATAGAATCGAAAACAGCAAAAGTCTGCTGTGGCCTGCTGTGGCCGCCGAAACACATGAACACCACCCCTCTCAGAGTCTGCGTTGATCAGAAAATCCCATACAAATCGCTTCCTCCGCGACACGAGCATTTATGAGCGTTTGGAGAAACACCTGTCCGTATATAGTGTAAGATGTGCTCAGGCGGAACAGTTGCCGGCCAAGCTCGGCATGCTAACTCCACCTGTTGCAACACCAGGAGCACCACCACCGTAGAAATCCCTAAGCGCCTAAGCTGCGCGAGCGCGCAGTAATTACAATAAAGAAAAGAAAAACGCGAAACAAAAGATGGTGCATCAGTTGGTGCTTCCGGCTCCTAAGTGAATTTAGGCACAGGAGCCATAGCTTGAAGCCCTGCTGACGCTGGAGGGGAAATCTTTTGTTTCCATTCGCTTTGAGGCGAGGATGAAGCAGAGGAATGGGAGGTGGCATGACGATAATGCCGTAATGGGAAGTACGGACCAGAGTAACATCAAGGCCCCGTTTTATGCTTTTGACTACATTCGCAGCAAAAACAAACATAAACGTAACTTACTTTTAGCTCTCTTACGCCCTTTTCAGACTGACATTACTTTATGGAATGTAAATGTCAGTCTGCTGTTGTTTTCATTGATGCCCCATTACGCGTGTACAATTCGGGAACCAAGTATGACTCGCAAGCTTCCATGCCGGGGTACGTTTGATATAAAGATTGTATATTGCAGAACTTAAAGGCGCTGAAGAGGTGGCGACGCTTGTTGCCGACGATGTAGCCATTTTCTGCATCAAAACCCGCCGCGTGGCCTCCACAGTGGTTCTATTTCCGGTCCGCGGAAGTACTACGGATGGTGGAAATGAAATCCGGAGCCCCAGCACTACTGTGTCCCTCACAATTCGCAGTGTAGATTGAGGACGCTAAGCCTCACCCCCCCCCCCCCTTTTTTTTTTAAAAGTCTGCTAAATATGCTGTACGCGTGCACATTTGAGTAAGGCTTCTTCATAGTTAGTGGATTGAAAACTGGAATTCTCACATGGATTGTTGTACCAAAAGCTGATCAACGCAGGCGAGGCCTTGAACTGTAATGGCGTCCTCCGCCAGCCGGACAGCCCAAAGCTGGTCTTCTGGGCATTCTTTGAGCAGTATGCCTCCCACTGCTGAGGGGTTTTTATTTTAGCATTGTGGTTTATGCTAAGTCTAATATTGTTTGGAGCTGATGGGCATGCCCATATCATGTGATGGAAGTCTGCACGTGGTGTATTGCATGTCTTACAGTGTGATTAGTATGCTTCTGGGTGTATTCGGTGCCTGAGTAGTGGCGTAGGGAAGGTGCTTGTTTGTAGAAGTCTCCACGCAGTTACTTGGTGTTTGTTTAATGGTTTGTCAGGAGGAAGCTATTTATAGCGAGCACTTTATAGCGAGCATTTGTTCGTATTGTGAAGCTGTTATTTCTTGATCTGGTTCTGGCTCTGGAGGCCGTAGTTCTGTTTGTGTCCCTTCGGTGATTTGTTGTCCAGAGAGAGGTGGGCGACACAAGTGATTCTCGCGGTTGATACTTTCTCGGGCAGCGTTGTGTGCAGCGTTGTTCCCAATTACCCCTGCATGACCTGGCGTCCAGATGAGTCGAACAGTTCTTCTGCAGGTAGGATGTGTTCCAATGAGAATTCAGTATGCTTGAGGGGATATAAGTGCCTTGGTGTAATTAATTACGGCTGCTTTGGAGTCGGTGACGATGCATAATGCAGTGCTTGATGCGTATGCTAAAGCTATTGCAGCCTCTTACCCTTCTTCTGGGTGTTTGGTACGTATGAAGCTAGTTGTTGCGATATTCATTTTTTTACCCGTAACAACTGCTAAAGTCATGGCTGGTTGTGACGGATACTTTGCAGCATCAACATAAGCCACATGTTCAGCGTCTTTGAGCACTTTGTTAAGCCTCTGAGCTCTTGCTTTCTGTCGCTCTGCGTTATGGGCGCATGTTCTCTGGAGGGGGGGGGGGGGTATTATGAAGGTGTTCCTGATGTCCAGTGGAATATCTCTCTTTACTTCAATTCGTGTCTGGTATTTCCAGCTTGTTTAGTATTGTTCCTCCAGTCAGTGTGTGTTACGCGTTCATAGTGCGGTGTTCTCTGTGCTTCTATAATTTCGTCCAGTGTATTGTGTAATCCTAGGGCTAATAGCTTTTCGTTTGCTGTACTTAGAGGAAGGTGTAATGCTTGTTTTAATGATTTTCTTATCATTATGTCAATCGTGTGTTTCTCGGTATGCGTGAAATTTAAGAATGGCGCACTATATGCTATACGGGAGATAATAAAGGCTTGTACCTGTCGAATGATATTGTTCTTTTTCATACCGGTGTGTCTGGCAACAATTCTCGAAATAAGCTGGCCCACCTGAGCCGTGTATGTCTTTAAGCGTTGGATTGTTGTGGTGTTTTTTTGGTCACTTTGTAGGTACAATCCCAGTACCCTTAGGCATGAGACCTGGGGTACGGGCATATCGTACAAAATACATTCTAAAAATTACATGACCCAGCTGTCCCAGTTCGGGATAGTGGCGTACTTCAGCCAACCGGAGTGCAATGGAAGGACTCGGTACGGGGTCCCAGCCTCGCTGATCACCAGAAAGCCCGACACCACATAAGTATATTCAAGGACGAGTAAGTAACGCGGGTATCGCTGGTAAGCATCGGCATCGGAGTCCGCATATAGACGTCGGCAATACACGCCGTCATTTCAGGGTGTGTGTACATTTATTATGGGTTTATAGAGTTCTTTAAAAAGGTCAAAATGTTGTGTGCCGGGGCACGTACCCAGTGGGCCATGTTGTCCGCTCAGCAACATAGCAGCCAGCACATAGCTAGCGACCCAAGCTAGCGGACAGCATTGGTCACCCACCGGCAGCAGGCTGACGCTCGCTACCTCCCTGAGAACCTGAATAGTCCTGGACTCGTTCCTCAGTCGACAGTACTCATCTGGAACATTATACTTTGTCAGCGCGCTGACATCGCAGGTCTGCATTTCGTTAGACAACATGCCATTCACATTGAAGAAGCATTGAAAAAAAGGTGCGCAACTCGTTAATGGCATCCTGTTAACTCTGGTTTACTGTAGCTGTACTCTCCTTCCAGGTTTTCTTCGCTTGTGTTGTTTCTTTGCTCCATGACCGCGGAATAAAATGTCGAACCTTCATCTAATCGAAACCAAGGTTTGGCAGTAGCGAAACAATTTTGCGATTTTTGAATGCCAAAAGCAATGTTCCCAGAAAAGTAAGATGTCAGATAACATCGTAAAATTAGTGGACACTCGCTCGCTCTTGTAAATATTGTTTTTCCGGTCTCCACTAACCTTCAGCCCTATTCACTGAGAATCACAGTCGTGAATTGGACATGAGTGCACTGATAATGGAGTATGCGAACGACTGAATGGTTTAAATATGTTACATATGAAATCTTCGAAGCTGAACTATTCGTCCTGAGCCACAACATGAACGACTGACGAACAACATTACGTCGTTTCTATAAGCTACTACAAAACTTCAAAACACGGATGCTTTAAGTTGACACATTTATGAGTGATTAGGGAGAAAATAAATAACGCATTGTCATCGCACGAAAAAAAAAACATTACTGAATTAGGATATATGACAACCTGCGACTTACAAGCCAATGGCCATAAAGAAAGAAAGAACGATAAGCGAATGACTGCAATCCTGAGTTAATATGAACCACTGTGCCTTAAAAACGATTTCTAACCCCGCTTTGTAGTTGTCACCGTACGGTACTGCTCGCATCATTTGGACAAGGCGTAATGAGCTCGGAAGGATGGATATGCGACGTTCGCATGTCTTCCAAAGATTTGGCCGAAGTTCCATGCCGTTAATGCAGTCATTGTTTGTCTGCGACGAAAGCCGAAACAGTGGCTTCCTGTGTCACGCCAGCGTCGTGCGCTGTCGTTGTAAACAAAGGCAGCGGAGGCCTGCTGGGGCGAGCAATGGGCGCACCACCACGTGATCAAACATGGCAGGGCCCATGAGAGAGTTGGGAAAAGGCTCTATATTAGTTGAGAATGGGAGCTCTAGATGGATTTTACGTGCGCATTGCGGTTATTAAAAGAAAAGCGTGTCAATGAACGTCGATGCAAAAGAAGACAAGGTCGACGTACATGGCATATGTAGAGTCTGCGTAATCCTTGTAGTAAAAGAGCGCTACATAACGCAAGGTACCAGACGAAGAAGAACGACACCTACACAGGGCGTTCTCTGGCGCGGTTTTACTACGGGTATGAACCAACTAGCCCAAAAGTACGTCTTGACTGGTGACCGTTGCGTACAGCGCTGGGACTGCGGCCTCCGAGGTGCTCCTGAGGCATCCAGCGACGTCTAACGGTAGCTGTTTGGCATGTTTGGGCCCAGCAACTACCGTTGGGCATCGCTGTCTGGCTCATGACCGCCCCGGCAGCCGCCGTTCCCACGCTCTAGACAAGGATGGCGCCGGCTGTACTTATACTCGTATGTATTGAAGCTGCGGCAATACATATGATGCAATTTTTGATAATTGCATCATAATTTTTGCATTAGTTGCATTATTTTCTTCATTCCACATTCAGATTACGTTATCGCGGACCATCTATTTCTCTCATTTAGGACAATTTTTTTCATTCGCTTTTTGGTTGGCCCACTTTTCTTTCTTTCTTCTGTTTTTTCTTTTTATTTTGCTAAGCGGCCAGGTGGGTCGATCGCGGAGATAATGCAGTCTATGGTACAATAGGGCTAATATTTGACTATATTGGCGCTAATTACGCCTGTACCATTAATTTTGCCAACTCTGCGACTAATTCTGGCTTTTTCTCTAGTTTTGAGGCGAGGTAGATACCCACATCACCCGTACGCCAAACTTATGTGAAGAACCCAGAGAAGACCCTGTCTTGGAAGAGATAGAATTCATAAAAGAAAGGCAGGTAGGCTAACCAGGCTGAGCCCGGTAGGCTACCCTGAGCTGGGAAAGTGGGAAAGGGGTTTGAAAGAGGTGAAGGGAGAGAGAAGTTCACATGTCTTAGAAAGAACTGAATGGGTACTGCGGAACGTTATAGGAGCGTGCCCGACTGTCCGACCACGAAGCTTTCGCGCTGCCTGTGGTGACAGAGAAGTGACCATGTTCATCCTATTAGAACTTGCGTACGTGCTGCAGTAAATGAAAGCTCACCACTTAAACCGCTACGTTTGCTAGCCATGAAAACGGACAAGTTTGCGTTCAATCTCGTATCTGCTTATCTATCGCCTTTGAGGAATCTCCCACACCGGCAAACTGAAGAGAGTATAGTAACGGCGACATTTCGTCCTTTTGTCGACCGCTGGAAGCTTTAACGCATGCCACTCGCTTTGGAGCATAACCAAGAAAAACTCCAGGGAAAGAAAATTCGTTCTCTTTGTGCACAAACTTGACTGCGTAAAGGACGCCAGTGTTACATGTTTGCGACGGCTGATTTATAACAGCTGCATAGACCTCAGGTCTGCTTCGTAATGTTTGATTGGTAGTGGCTTGTAGTAGTTAGGCATATAGACATGGGGCGGCGACCTCATTTAATTGAAGATTAAAGCTCCATTCAAATGCCGTTTAAAATCACTTGCATGTAACATCCTCTGCCGAATCGACTGGTCTGCGTTCAAGACCGGCTGCCTTTCTGTTTGCGTAATCAGATGGGGAAAAGCTATGCAATGTGTCATGTGATCATTTCAGCCAATGTCTAAATATGCGAAATTCGTCATGTCATTACAGGGGCTCCAGGCAATTCATGTATCGCAGCGGAGATACCAACGCAGCAGTTTGGTCGATAATCCTGAAGAGGTCAGGGTAACTAAGGGGCATACTAATCGCCTTATTGACGTACTGATGGTCCGTCTACGGAAGTAATTCTGCGTATTCCCCAACGTATGTAACACTATTTTAAGCACCTCCAACACTATCCGAAGTCTTCGAACACCCATTGATCATTTTCAGCCATTCAAATCTTTTCATCTGCATCACTGATATGTGGCGCTGACGGAGTGGGGGAGGTCAGTAACAGTGGTGCGCCACACATTCACAGCCGCTCAGTGAAACCTGTAGTCTTCAACATTGTGAACAGTATATAACGGCTGGAATTTCAATGTTGGCTACTAGGAAGCTATTGTGATGAATGCAAGAAGAAACTGCTTTCCCAAAAGTTCAATAATGGAAATAATCAATATTTTAACACCGCGTTAATAAATTATCCCTAGGAGCATTGCAATATGCACCAAACTGAAAGTCCTTTAATAGGACCGGTAGTAAAATTCCAATGCGGAACTCTTCTATTAACGCAGAAGTTCGAAACTCGGGAAGGGAAGACATGCTATGGAGTTACAGGCTATGGTGCTCCTCGCGTCCTCCTGGTCGACCTTGGAAATAGATTCCTTTCACAAGGGACAGACGAAATGCTTTGACCTTCTGCCACTCCTCACAAGACAGCTTCTAACTACCATCCTCATACCAACCGCCTAACGTAACGCTTTCATCCCACGCACCCCGATATGGCGTCCATGTAAATTCAAGAAGACCGCAGAAATTCGGACGCAATTTTTCCATTCATAACTTTCGCATATAACTACAGTGCAACGCAAAAACCCTAGCGAGGATGCGCATTGTGATGTAAGGATAGGTCCGCATTGTCACCACTTTTGATTACACATTTTGCAGGATCGGGTCATATTACAGTTGCGCTCTCTGCGACATCGGCCCCATTTCGATTAAATGATCATCGGGATCTGTTCTCCTTACTAGGCAGGAAGCCAACAGAGAGGCAGGAAATCAGGAAGGCGTAGGCAAAAAAAGCTTCGCTTTAATAAAACCCAAACATATCACTGCGCTTCTATCAACTCTGTTAGCGGCCATTCACTGCTGTACGGTGTTCGGCCTTCGACGTTTGACAGTGCCCAGTGCAAATATCTCCGCGCTTGCACATTTCGGCCGTGGTGTAGTCCTTAGAATGCTCAGCTTAAAAAGGGAAGATTGTTAATTTTATCGCAGGTAGCATACCACTATACTATTTTAGCCCACGATGTGCCATGACTGAAACGAAGCGCAACAAAAGAAATAACAGCCATGATCAGCCCATTTTCTAGGTACACAAGAAAACCATCACTGGTCAATCTTGCTAAGAGTGTTCAGTCGCTATCGTAAGGGCGTCGATATTTCAGCTATTTCTTACAGCTGCTACAATGACTATGATGAATCATTCAAACATGCACGAAATGCAGACTTGAAGCAAAAACATTACAGTGTGCTCACAATGAACATTAAAATTTGTACTTTGCTTCCTAACAAACTTCAGTGGAACGGAAAAAAATCTGACAAACTTGGGCAACTGTATTCGTAGCAAAACCACTAATTGTTGCATAAAAACGAGTAGCAGCGCAAGACACTGGGCATAAAAAGAAAACGGACGAAGCGCTATCGTCACCAGCGCTTGGCCCGTCTCGTTCTTATGTCCTGTGCCTTGCGCTGCAACTTTTTTTTTTACGCCACATGTACCAACCGGCCCACATTCCCACAATATTGCACTAATTGTTGACACATGAAGCACTTCCTCGCGGAGAATATGGTTATAAATCCCAATTGGCTCGTCCCATCTTGTATCTAGACAAGAATGCGATGTTTTGCACTCTTTGTTGGTCGTGATACCGTTTGTTGCATTCTCGGTGTAGCTTGCTTATCCGCGGTCTAACGGTTCGTCATAACCCGCCATTGTGACACAGTGGTTATGGCGTTTCTCCTGCTGAGTGCTACCTCACCAGTTCGATTTCTAGGCGTAGCGGGCGCATTGTGATAGTGGCGCAATGCGCAAAACGCTCATGTACTTAGGATTACTGAGTGCATGTTAAGAACCCAGATAATGAAGGTGAATGTGCCGCAGATCTACTACGGTGTCCCCATACGTCCCGGTGCAGCTTCGCCACGTTGAACACACACTGTTGTTAAAAAGAGCTCAGTCATTAGGACTATTCAGTGTTTCCCGTGCTAGTGAGTGTTGAAGCAATCGTAACGGCTTTTTCGCATTCTAAGTTGAAAGCACTATAGCATGAAACCATTCTCGCTATAAGGATATAACAACCTATGTTTTAGTATAATTTAGCTGAAGTTCTAATATACAATCACAAGCCTTTTCTTATTAAGCGTTGAGAGCTAGCCTATGAGAATATGTAATGCGTTAGTTTACACCAATCTGATGCTTTTTTTTTTTAGTTTGTAACGCGGAAGTTGTACAGAAGCCGTGTCCATGAGCGCTTTACGCGAGGCCATGCAGAAAACGCGTGGTACTATACTTAGGCGTCACTTCGTGCGCCACTTGAGGTGTAGAACATTAATTCTTGCGTGCTTGTAAGATTTATGAATAAATTTATTTCATAATACCCCATATCTATGAAAGTCCGCTTCCAGCTGAAAGATTTTCGGGACTTCCAAGCTTCTTCACAAAACGGTGTGTTTCCCTAAAACCTCGTTTCCATACCTTCTAAAAGTGTTCTAAAATATGCACAAATTTACATTATTACGGTGTTTGAAACAACTGTTGCCGTATAGGCGTTTCAGAAAATGTGATTACTTGTTTGTATTATGCAAGGATGCGATCTATATTGATCTAAAATCAGGGGATTACACAGAGTATTTACAGTTGAGGCGAAATAATAATCGATGTGTCTGATGACCATTTACCGGTCCCCACAAGGCATTATGCGTGTTCCAGATCCAAATAAAGCGATTCAACCGCATGCCAGCGTTGACACAACTGCCATTAACGTTTCAATATGCTATGGCAGAGGCAAACATCCCACAAACCTCTCCTCTTCTAAAAGAAATTCCCTGACAAGACCAGGGATAAAGGCAAGGAAAAGAGAAAGAGGATCTGTGGGTGCACGAAGAGCTGACAAGACCACTTCGTACTAAACTCCCGATCCTTGGTCAACCTTCCGTTGTGGGCACGTGCCACAGATTTCAGGCTATCAGACTTTCATCTATGTGCGCTGTGGCAATGGCAGAGTACTTCGCACACGGACGAGCAACAACCTTTGGCAGACTTTTTCACTTGAAGTATTATTGACGGACTCAAATACATTTCAGAGATCACATGACTTCCATGAAGTGTCTTGAAAGGAACGTTGCGAAGAGAAATAGACAAGAAATGCTTCTGCGTTGGACAAACAAACATACATACAAAAAACATTCGAACGAATGGTTTGTTCCCTGTAAATGCGTGCACTAGGAGAGCACACAAAACGTACCGCGGTCTCTGAGGGGTATACACGCTTCTTTTTCAGTAGAGAAGGAATCGCCAAGACAAAAAGCTTCAGTACTGTCAGCCACTAAACTTCATATAGAAGCTATTTCTAAGTCCAGTTGTCATAACGTTTCCAAAACAACTCGATCTTTTGCAGCTATTGTCATTTCCTGCGCAAACAATTCAGTACTGTCGGCCACTAAACTTCATATAGAAGCTATTTCTAAGTCCATTTGTCATAACGCTTCCAAAACAACTCGATCTTTTGCAGCTATTGTCATTTCCTGCGCAAATAATGTTCCAAATAATCTTCCTTCACGAGCTTCACTAAGTATTTTCGAATGCACCGAGAGAAAAAAATCTCAGACAAGGATCAACGTCCCTCTATGTTTATGGCATATTGCCTTCATTGGGCACTGAGGGATGAGCCGATGCGGGGATCACCCGCTAACAAAGGAGTCGCAAGTAGCCACGCCTCAACTCCTCCAGCGCTAGGAGGGTCTCTAACCCCGAGGGTGCGATGCGTGAGAGCACGTTCGCGAGCCTTACGTGTTTCCCCCGTCGGAGGACGTCGGCAGTGTCACGAGGGGACATATAATTGCCGCCTGCGCTCTCCTCTTGACCACGCCAGACTAATATCCATAGCGGAGTCCCGTGTCGTGAACTATCGCAGCGCCCGAGATCGTTAAAGGCCCCGCAGAGGGACGTGATGAATCAGCAGGTGAATCAGTCGGTGAATGCGAGTGTTGAGAGTTTAAAGCAGGCGAATGGGCATGGCAGCACGTGCGACCGATGAGGGAAACGCAGCCCTTCAAACGAGAGATGTCATATGAGCTCGAAGTTGTTTTCCTTTCGGTTATGGGCGGTGCTCTTACGGGCGGTGTTCCTCCATCCTTGCTCCATGTCGGCTTGCTCCGGGTGCAATGTGAAAACGCCGGTGGCCTCAGTGAGTGCGCACGGCTGCACACCAGTTTTCCTCGTGAAACAGTATACGGTTTCCTCTCCAAGCGCAATGAGCGCTGATCGCAGGTGAATTCAGCCCGGAGCTCTGCTTGTGTACGCCTCCTCTATTGACAACTGAGTTTATTTTCACTACATGTAAGTGCAAAATCTTTGAAAGTTCGGTGAATTACAGTTTCGGAAAGAACACCGACGTCTACTAACATAAGGGCCTGACAACTTTTACCAAATATTTGTGCCCTGTAAACATGAACACGAACAAGCTTTCTTGCGAAGCAGCCTTATTTCGTATTGCTACAAGCGCCCATCGCGGCCAAAGATACTGAGCTTTGCAATGTTCACATTTTATTTACGCTCGAGTTTTACGTCTAACGCATTGCAGCTAACTTGTACCCTTTATATTTTGTTCTTATTTGAATTCGTTATTTTAATTTTAATTTCTTTTTGTCATGGCAAATCATCTTTAACGTTTTATTGAATTAGGTGATGCGCCAATTTAAATTACCGGTAGTATACATCAATGTTAAACAAGCACATCTACATAGCTTTTGTTCCCGCTGTTGAGTCATTGCTATGCCGTTGATAGGCACGTCAATCGTAAGCCTTGTTGAAGCAAGGCGCGTATGGTCAAGTATATAGTAAGTAGAATTTCTACCATACCATTTCCTGACACAAAGTACACACAAAAGAAATAAATGAAACCACTTCTTCTCAGTGTTATGTTTGAAATGCATTACTTACTCAATTATTAGTTAGATTTTTCCAATAAATCAGTGGGCATTCAAACGCATGTAATCCCTGTACGCTTGATTTGTTAGCATCTGTCGCCTCGTCGACGTTCCTAAATAGGCTAGCAAGCGGAAGACGCCCTTGTTCAACTCTACTCTCAGTGAGTGCTTATTTAACCACGCTACAAAAAGACAAGAAAAAAAAACAGACCATGTGCTACTCGTACGTTTCGCGTCATAGTGTTATGCTATTTTGCAACTTTATGATTAACTCATCATTATGTACACGTCCTGACAATTTAACTAATTGCGGACACGGAATTCCGCAGTGCCTAAAACCGGCTAGAGTTCTCTGCCTGTACAAACACTTAACTAAAGATATTTTCAAAGCGAAGGGCCTAATGTTATGAATGGAGCTGCGGCCGAGGTAAAAAAAAAAAGTGTTCGAAGAGACCAACTGGTTCTTAGACTGATGACGAAACGTGAAGGGATGATACGCGGGACGCACAAGAAGCGCAGAAAGTGTTTCTTTCTTGTGTGTCCTGCAACTCAATTGCTTCCGTCCTGTCGCTAGTCTTACGTCACAGCGCAGTGTTGCCCCATGACCCATTAGCGACAGAGCACGCCCGCGGAGCAAGAAGAAATTCACAGGAAACCTATCTACGCGAAGGTGTATCAAAATGGCGCTTGTGGTGAAAGAATTCGATTAATACACATAAGGAAGCATTAAGTTGGCTGAATATGTTGACAACAGCTGGAAAACTGGACGGTCAGAGCGATATACGTACATAAACCAACGCTGATGCAGGTTTTCCTGCATACCGGGTCCTGTCTTCGCTGTGTCGCTCACATCTTCGAACAATCTACTAGCTGGCTCAATTACACAGTTTTTTGACGGTCATGAATCTGATTCCAAGGAATCAATAATCCCCAGAGATGGCGAGAACTGTGAAAAGTGCACGCCTATTGGACTTTGAAAAGAAGAGCTGGAAAAGATTAACTTTGATGTGCAGATACTCAATGGCACAGGCAGGATTATCGTTAGTACCACGAACCAGTCACATTATGGCAGACGTAACTTTCTTTCTTCTGTTATCCGTTTTATGTAACGCGTGCCATTGCTGAACGCACTCTCAGGGAATGCGCTGATGACTCGTCGAACAATATGACCACTATTCCTTGCGGCTTCAAAGGAGGCTCCATTAGAGTATCTTGTTCATTTACGGAAAGACAACTAGAAAGGAAATTTGTTCCCCATCTTGTCTATTAGGGCAATCTATACCGTGATTTGAATAATTAACATGGACATAAACAAAAAATACGCAGCTATGGTATCGGCTCCAATGAACCGCGCCCTTAAATAACACAACTTTGACTGTTGTACGATCTCTGCTGCTCCGAAAAGGCAAAATATTTCGTGTACGAAATAGGTACAACAATAAAAAAATAACTGAATAGGTGATCACACAAACGCTAGAGTAAAGAAAATTTTGGGCTTTTATGCTGTGCAACTGGACTAAATTTCTACACTCATATTACGCACGAATTTTTCTTCGTTGAAATAGGTAAAAAACACGCAAAAGAAAGTTAGATTTCAAATGAAGTATACATAGATCATTGCTAATACAGTGATTACACAGAGTTCATTCACGTAACATATATATGTGCCACGAACGTGGTTAAGATTTTCTTTAATTCTCCGCAAGACAGCATGCACTACCCTAGTATCAAAGACAACTTCGCTTTTCCACTCGTCGGGCCCATTCAGGTTGAAGCGCACCTTATCTATGATCATTTCCGGGCACCAACACCCAGTGTAGGTCACTAAAGAAGATTCTGACTTCGGACTAGTCGTCTGACGCCTGTTCCGATTCCTTCATGCTTGTGTGTCTTGCGCTGCAGTCTTTTTTTCTCCTTCTTCTTTTTGTCAGTTATGGCTACTTCGCCTCCAGTATGAATTTAAAGAAGCTGAAGCTGAGAAGCTGAACTCTATGCGTTCTCTTTGACATTTAATTGTGCGGCACTTCTGTCCTATCATACTTCTGTCCTACTGCACCTCAGAGGTCGTAATAAAATGAATACATTTAGACAACCGGTAGACAACCGTTAGGTTTCGCAAAAATGACGTCTTTAAGCACTTTCAATTGTTCTTTGCTTTACCTCCTGGCCATTAGTTGTCTTGACTAGCGATCCCTTACTGGTGTCATCAGTTAAAAAAAAAGAGGGGGAGGGGGGCGTGAGGAAAGCACCAAATTTACAAATACTGATCAACGTAATCTATTAAAAATGCAGTCGGAGTGTACTGCACCAAAATATGGCTTTATCAACCCCAATTAAGGCCACAAAGACTTACAGGTGCCTGAAGCGTCCTGTGAGTCTTCGTTTTCAGTTTCGGGGAAAAGCGTCTTGCGGCGAATTATCAGCATCGCTCGTAGCAAGCACCGATACGCGCAGTGATGCGTCTCAATTCGGCAAAACTTAGTGAATCAGCGTCGGCGTTAGCTAACAGCGGGCGGCGCACGTCGCAAGTCACCAGACAGCTCCTGGTTTCCGGCCTTGCGTTATGGATGGAGAATCAGCGTGGCTGCCAGCGTTCCCTCGTTCCATAGAATGAGGTGCGAAGCTTACGTTTAGTTTTCTCTAGATTACAGGCACGTGATCTTCTCCAGCGGCTCTTTCGAGCGTTCTTTAGCCAGCCAGTGAGATTCGTCGCACGTCCTCGGACCCGCTAACTCATGCCTCGGTGCCGACCGCGCGGCGCACTTACCGGGCGTGCCGTAGTTCCTCCAGGCGGCTGCTGGGCTACCGGTGAGCGCCAGGAGGGTGGCCAACGCGTAGCACGTGCCCATGGACCTGCGGTCCATCGCGTCCAACAGGTTCGGGGCGAAGGGCTTAGCCGGAACACGCCGGCGCGACCGAACGACACTAATCGATGCCGGTGGGAAAGTTGCGTCGCCGCTCCTCAGACACGGCCCGGACTCGCAGTAAACTCGGCGCGCCACTTTGGGCAGCCAGAGTTTGAGCTCCTCCGAACCAGTGCGGGCGCAGGCGCGGACGCTGGTGCGCGCGCCGCCGGAGTTGCGGGGCGAAGGGGCGCTCGGCTCTCGCCCACTGCAACGCGGGCGCGCGCGCGCATTTACTCCCTTTCTCTCTCGCAGAATGGCAGCGCTGTTGCGCGCGTGCAAACACAGCGTTCCCCCTCCGGTCCGCTCGGTGCGGCCAACCGAGAGGCGGCGCATCGCGGACGAACCGGCTGTGTCAGCGAGCGTCGCGCTCAAAGTCAAACGGCGGCTCGCGCGGTACTTCTCTCTTCATCGTTCGCACTTAGAACATCAGCAAGAGGAACGCTAGAAACGAAACAGAGCGAGTGAAATACAAAATGGCCGTGGTAAGCAATTCGCAGATCGCTGTCTCTTTTACCGCCTTTCGTTTACGCCCAGCAGGCGCTCTCTTCCTCTCAGAGATATAAGAGGACGCAAAATTCGAGCAGTGGTCGCGTTTCATTCAATCTCGTTCAGAAAGGCTACGAAGTTGGGGATTACTGGGCATTTCGCTAAGTAATGAATGAAGCCCGCGATAAAGCCTTTGATGGCTCGAAGAAGGGGAGGGCACGAAGGGGGACGAGGGTGGAATAGTTAAAATCGCAAGCGCACCAATATTTCGGCACACGCGAGGAAATCAACGCATTTACTCCGTGAAACCTCACTATACAGCGCTACTGTGTGAGAAAATACGAAGCGATGTCATAACATTGCGAGCTTTTGTTCGACTATTGCACGGTTTATTGCCTAATTACCTGTCTTGAACAGTACAATAGCTTTATGTGCATTGCGTTTCAGCTGCGATCGGGTTTTCTATCAAGTGCATTAGCCAACCTTCGCTAATCTTTGCCAGCATTCGTTAGTTAGATAGTCCGAGTATTGTGTGGTAAGACTTGCGGATACGTGGGTTCCCGGACTTAGCCTGGGTACGGGGGTCGAGAAATCAGGAACCTTAGGGGATGAGGTCGAGATGACTTGCAACAGCCGGGATCCAGTACTTCTGCCTAGCTTAAGCCGCGCACTACAAGCCACGCCACTACAGCTTGAACATCCCAGCACACGTCCATTGACGGTAGTTGCACTAGCCGGCACCGTAAGGCTCCCTAACTCTTTGCCACCCTCGGCGGGCCCCAGTTAGTCGATAACCTCTGGATAATCCAGTATCTGCCAAGGAATCTGTGGGGATCGAAAAATGAAATGCCGGTCCTCCAAGACCACGACTATCCTGATAGCAGCGGTCGAACTAGATGCTGCAGGTAGAAGTCAGGGGCGGAGCCGGCCGAGAAAGCAAAGGGCCACGAGGAGCAGTCCGCTAAAAAGAGGAACGTAAGTTCGCTTTCTGCGTGATTTTTTTTCCGCCTGCGAACTTCAAATAAAGATGCAGTCGATTTGCATGCATAGCGTTATATAGAAACCAACCAATAAGAAACGAACAAACGGTCTATCAGGCGTATAATATACCTTTACATATGCGATATGTGTTGAACCTGTCTTGATCTCTCTCGTAATACCGCAGTCTGTAAGATAGAGGGGATAGTTCCTCAGTCAGGATATATGGTCCGTGCAACTTATGGTTGAGAAGTCACGGCTATGAAGCCCTGCTAGCTGGTCTGCCGCCACTCTGACTGCACTTCCGCATCCTCTGATACAGAGGATGTGGGTTCGCTTAGCTATCCCTTGTAAGAGTGAGGTATCGCTCTCTGACACACGCGATAGGTCCTGCTGTTATTTTTGAGTAACTACCTCATTCACAGCTCTGTGACTGTCTGTCACAACATCTCATAAATATTGCTGCCAAAGCTACATCCAGCCAGTGCATAGTGATAGAAGTACCGGGCATGTTACCTGATCCTGCATAGTATGACGACACGAAACGTCGAAGTGATTACTTCAACGTCTTCATCTGCCGGGGTAAGTACTGCAGTAACACAGGGTCCTCAGCAAGCACTTAGTAATAAACTCACAGCCGCTTCTGGTGTGGGCCGCGTTAGGTTCACCTAGTAGTCCAACGATGCGTTCGACTGTTCCCCACCAAGAGTCAGCGTCTGCAGCTGCGACCAAAGGTATCTGGTCCGCTGGAGCCGCTGGCCACGATGTCCGTAAGAACGCGTGAGCTACTTTGTTGTGCGAAACATTCCTATTGAATTATGAACCATGGGCGCAGAAAGAGTGCGCCGCCGTATGCATTAGATGACTAGCTGGGCTTTGCAGGCGTTGCAGTCACGTTAATGTCATATGATTGCTCCAGAGGTGAATGAGCTGTCATCAAGATATTTCAAAGTTTTTCAGCATGATTGACAATCGCAAAACAATCTCGCTATATTATAAAGCCATTCCGCTTCGCAGCGCTGAGCGCATGACTTGCGAAAGCAACGCGTTGAACTGGGGCTTCTAAACACTGCAACAGATCTGCGCCTTGACCGTAGTGACTTCCATATGTCTGTAGTACGAACAGTCTGTTAAAGTTTAGGAGCTATAAAGCAGATAATTACCCTCGATAACGCCCCCATGGTTTGCTGTACATCTTTTTCCCAGTGCCGATTGCGAGTCTTTTCGTAACAACTGATCGATGATCGCAAGCGCGCATGGTTGAGTAAACGCACGATGGACAGCTACGACGCCCAGAAAATGTTGCGCCGAGAGGCTGCACTTTGATTTATGGGGTTTGACATCCAAAAGCAGCGCACGTACTCATGAATTAGGGACATACCGTACAGTTTGATTTTTTTCGCCCCTGCATGGCGTATCGACCTTCAAAAAATCGAATTTCGTGCCATGACGCACAACTAAAGAAAACAATAAAAAGAAGGACACCCTGTTTCTGCCACTTCACCTCGCTACATGGAAGCGAGTGCGCTTATGTATCAAGGTTGTCTCGAAGATGGCCAGCTACTTGCTGTTCTAGCAATGATTCGACAATTTTGCGAGGCACCTGGCCAGACAGCTCGTCGGCATTCCGGACAGATGTCTGGCCGAGATAACAGCTCCAGCGAAACTTCCGTTGAATATGTTTTTCTTCAGGGTGTTTTTTTATTTTTGTGCCATGGTGGCCACGGACTTGCGTATAAGTCAGGCTCCTGTTTCAGGGGTTTCCTACAGAAGCGGCATGATCCGTTATTTAAGAGGCGGCTATGGCTTCGGTCTATCTCCGATGCCGGCTACTCAAATACATGTAAAACGCAGGAATGCTTTTGTGAGAAAACCGCCGAACCGGTTTGAAATAAATTTGTGCATTCAAGAGGGAAAAACAAATTACACTGACTTCAGCACATATAATTTTGATTTAGACCATAAAATTTTTCACAAGAACTGCAGGAAATTCGTAAACTTGAAAAAAGAGTAAGAATAGAAGCATGAAGCTTACGAATCCGTAACTCAGCCACGAAAAACAAATACGCATTTCTATAAACTGCATCCGCTGGAGCATCTTTTAAAAGCAAACACATTTTATGCATGGATTCATAACTTATGTGAATTTGTTACAATGTATGGAAGGGTTTTGAAAATGCGACATTCACAAAATAGTGGTTTATTTCAGGATGGCGTATATCATTGCTATCCGCTTTAGATCTATTTTAGGTGCAGTTTACAGAATTGCGACATCTTGTTTAGTTGCTGAGGTACAGTTCTATACGTTAAGTTTTGTTTCTTGCGATATTGCGATATTGCGATATTGCGTAAACATATTGAAAACTGTCAATTAATATCAAAACCCTGTAATTGTATCTCTCTATTCAGCATTATGCACCACCTATGCGTCCAAGCAGCATATCGTAGAATGCTGGGTGCCGGGGCACCGCGAGATTGAAGGAAACGTGTTGGCTGACCAGCTAGCCACATCCGTCCACGCGAACGCTTCCAACTCTTCCACGACTGTCCCTGTAATGGACCTTAAGCCCTCCCTAAGGAAAACGCTCAGGGCTTACTGGCAGCGGTTGTGGGATAAAGAAACAGAAAATAAACTGCATGTTATCAAGCCATATCTTGGAAACTGGCCGCCGGTATCAAAGAACCGCCGCACGGAAGTAACACTTTGCAGACTTATAATAGGACACACATATACTACACACGCATACCTCTTGTCCGGTGGTGATCCACCCACGTGCGATAAATGTGGTGAGCCACTTACTGTGCTTCACATCCTGTTGCAGTGCACTCAACTAGACGCTAATAGGAAAAAGCATTTTCCATTACCACACCGGCAACAAATTCCACTTCATCCTCAAATGATTATAGGTATAGAACCTCTCTTTAAACATCAATCCCTGTTTCAATTTTTAAAAGCTGTACATAGTTTTCATATTATAGCCCCAGGAAATCCGTAGCACAGCCTCTTAACAGAGGTTTCTGCTGCGGTAGCTCCATTAAAAGAAAGCACCTACCTCCCAGCCTTTGAGCTCAAAGGCCTTAAGGAGACATATGTGCTATTTCCATATTCATGCATTTTAGCCCCATGATCACTTGTCATTCGTGCTATACCCAGAGACCACTCCACGTATCACTGTCATAATTTTATACTATATATCGTTTTATGCTTCTACGATAGCGATTAATTTTAGGCCACTTTACAGTCATGTTACACCCCGTCATCGTAACTCACCAATCAGCGCTTAACACATCATTATCAGTCATGGCGCTCTTTGGCCACACCTGGCCCTTGCGCCACTAAACAACACACATCCATCCATCCACTGCGACTTTTTTTTTTTTAATTTACGTAAACAAAGTAGACAGCTTA
This sequence comes from Dermacentor andersoni, assembly GCF_023375885.2. Lineage (NCBI taxonomy): Eukaryota > Metazoa > Arthropoda > Arachnida > Ixodida > Ixodidae > Dermacentor > Dermacentor andersoni. Next base: position 75,454,922 of record NC_092814.1, read on the forward strand.
AATAAAATATCGTTTTCTGAGATCACTAAGTTTTACCGTTTTGTTTTAAATTCAACATTACTCATGAGATTTGGTGCAGAGGTTTCTCTGAAAAATAACAGCCGATTTTCCATGTATTTAGATAGGAGCCCCCGAGCTTACTTAAGCTAGGACCGAGTTCTGATGCCGCCTATTCAAATACATGTAAAACGAAGAAACGCTTTTCCGAGATAGCCGCATGGGCCGACTTCAATGAAATTTGTTGCATTTGAGAGAGAATGTTAAATTGTAGTGTCTGTTGGAAAAGGAATTTTTTAGGGCCCGAATATTTTAAGAGGAACTTTCAAAAATCGGTAAGATAAAAAAAAATAGAAGCATGAAGTTTACAAATTTGTAGTTCTGCACTAACAACAGATCTCGCAATACTGTAAGCTGCATCCGTTAGAGCAACCAAAGCGAACAAATATGGTGTATCAATTTATAGATTACGTGAATCTGTTACATTGTTTACAAGGGTTTTGCAAAAGTCCTACTGACATATTAGATCGCCAATTTTACAGCCATGTATAATACGTCAATTTTGTCCGCTTTAGATGTTCTATTAGACGAAATTTACAGAATTGTGATATTGTTTTTCATTGCTAAGTTACAGAGTTGTAAACTTGATAGTTTCGTTTTCTGAAAGGTTGCGATATTTAGCAAGTCTTATTATAAAATTGACGACCTAAATAAAAAATTCACTACCGAGGGTTACTAGAATTTAGCTCTTTTCTTTAAATGCAACAAACCTCATCAAATTTGGTACAGTGGTTGCCGAGAAAAAAATCATTTCTCATTTCGTATGTATATAGATAGGAGACCCCGAGCTAAAGCTTCTGTTTAGTTCGATTAGAATATTATATTTGTTGGTAGGATACGTCTGTAAAGCTGCTTGGGAAGGAAGAGGAGAAACGAAAGGGATAAGGCAGGCATATTAGTCAGAAGAGCGTTTGGTTGGCTGAAGATTACTAAATGCCTACTTCTAGAATTATATAACTGCTATATTAAATAATTTAGGAGGTGCTGTTACAGTGTGCCCCGGAAAATTGCAAAACGGTGCACTGCACGCTACATTAGAGACGTTCTGTTCCGCTTTAATTATTCTTAATATACGGCTGAAGTATTATCAAGATATGCCCTGACAATCCAAGAAATGCACAGCCTAGCTGTGTGCGACTTTACGAAATCCAGCAAAATTTTCAGCGAAGGAGTTTCTCACGAGCGATTGCAGTAGGAATATATATTAGTTTCGCCTGGTGTCCTCACGGAACTAAAGGAGGCAGCTTCGTTATGTCTGGTGACTGTAAGGACAAGTTAATGGGTGAGGTGTAGGTGAAGTTCAAAATAGATAGGAGTCACGGGTAAACGAATCAAAATAGATGGATTGTTAATAATTTAAAAGACTTCGTATAGTTGAAATTTGCGGTTAGCACTTACCACGTTTCACCTTTTCTCGTCTGATAGCTACGTTCCTATGGTTTCCAAACGAGAAATTGTGACCAGATACTCCAAATACTGGGTGATTTTCAGTTTAAGTTACCCACTGAATCGATAGCCTTATAATTGGCGGATGCTGATGCAGTGGCGCATCAACTGGTGAGGGGGGGGCGCATCAACTGCCCTCTCTCTCTCTCTCTCTCTCTCTCTATATATATATATATATATATATATATATATATATTGAGAATGATTACTACAATAACTGAAATTGCCTGGCAATGCTTCAGTCAGTCATATTTATACTCAACAGACATAGACCTATTTATCTATCACGTGTGGTGAACCAGGGTGCCCGAAAAATTATTTGAATTTGCATTTACTTCTTGCAACTGCATAAAATGGCAAGATGATGCAGGAACGAAAAGAGATGAGTGCCTGACAGAGGTCCCTGATCCCGCTCATGCAGTAGCAGAAGTACTGCGCACATAAATAATGCACATTTTGCTACAAACAATTTTAATAAATAAGCAAATAATTGCACTTGGTGGTTAATTCTGCGGCGTAAAGGTACCGCTAGTTTAGGTAATAGTACGTGTCGAGGTAATACGCAACGAAGTAGAACCAACGTAAATTAGTTGAAATTAGTTGCAAGGCCAGTGACGTCACTGGCCTTTAATACATAAAAGAACCAGCCTAGCAACTGTTTTCATTGTTGTTGCAGCACTGTTGCGGGTAGGCAACCCATAGTTAGTACTCCCATGAAGCAGCGTCAATGCGAGGAGCGGCAGGGGGGAAAACGGCAATACGACCAACGGCGGCGTGCTGTCAAAATTACCATTACTCCCGTTATTACCATTACTATAAATTACCATTACCCTAAATTACCCTCACTACCAATACTTTAAAGCAATAAAGCATTGCATACTCGCCTCAGCAGTTGTAGTGGTGGTTTTCAACAGCTTCACTGGACATCCACTTTGGCAGTGCCGGGATAACGATTCAGTGAATATTGCAACTAATTTACGTTGGTTCTACTTCGTTGCGTATTACCTCGACACGTACTATTACCTAAACTAGCGGTACCTTTACGCCGCAGAATTAACCACCAAGTGCAATTATTTGCTTATTTATTAAAATTGTTTGTAGCAAAATGTGCATTATTTATGTGCGCAGTACTTCTGCTACTGCATGAGCGGGATCAGGGACCTCTGTCAGGCACTCATCTCTTTTCGTTCCTGCATCATCTTGCCATTTTATGCAGTTGCAAGAAGTAAATGCAAATTCAAATAATTTTGCGGGCACCCTGGTTCACCCCACGTTATAGATAAATAGGTCTATGTCTGTTGAGTATAAATATGACTGACTGAAGCATTGCCAGGCAATTTCAGTTATTGTAGTAATCATTATCAATATATATATATATATACATAGAGAGAGATAGAGAGAGAGAGGGCAGTTGATGCGCCACTGCATCAGCATCCGCCAATTAAAAGGCTATCGATTCAGTGGGTAACATAAACTGAAAATCACCCAGTATTTGGAGTATCTGGTCACAATTTCTCGTTTGGAAACCATAGGAACGTAGCTATCAGACGAGAAAAGGTGAAACGTGGTAAGTGCTAACCGGAAATTTCAACTATACGAAGTCTTTTAAATTATTAACAATCCATCTATTTTGATTCGTTTACCCGTGACTCCAGCAAATTCGACTTGAATTTTGATAGCACGACACCATAGTGCGATTAAGTAAAATTCTTCAGGGTTCATCTGTTCACTGATTATTGAATTATCGACAGATAAATAAAAATCAATGAAGGAGATAGAGTCCTCTCTGACCTTGACGTTGTAACTAATTGATGTAACCAATGGCTCATGGAAATAAACGATAACCAATATATATTTACGTGGATGTCACGGATTACACCAAATCTATTCTTTATTCTTAACCCATGCATGATCTACAGCGCCATTAAGACAGTATTTCGGGAGGGTCTAAATGACATCAGGATTGCTGCGGTACACCACATCCTCAGGTAGTGCACTCCAAGCGACAACGGTTATTGGGGAAAAAAAACATTTAAAAAGGTTACGGCAGAACTCATCTCGTGACGACTGTTTATAGTAATGCTTAGCGTTCGAGCCTGTAGCAGCAAAGCATATTTATGAAGTGACGTTTGTTTAACATCCGTAGTTGTCACTCTGAGACTTCCGTTAGTTTGGTTGTGTGTGCCTAATCCGGCATCCTCCCATGTTGCTATGGCCTTCACTTGCCATAGTAGCGCTTGAGCGTGGCGGCATGACGACGGCTGTATGACACCGACGCACTAGCGACTGTGGAATTAGAAAAAGAATGATGTCGATCAAATGACAAAAGCGGTATGACGACAACGGGATGACGACAGTCGTATGACCATTCTTAAACACTGACGTTGGTATAACGACGACAGCGTGACGACTCCAACATGACAACAATTGGGTGACGATGGGTGTGTGAAGACGATGGCGTGACTACGACGGTATGAGAACGGATGCATGAAAGCGACTGCCTGAAGATCACGCCCGGACAACGATGGCATGACAGCGGCGGCATAATCAGGATTGAATGACGACAGCATAATTACGATATAATCACGAAGGCGGACTGACGTGAATGAAACGACGAATGCAGCATGACCACGACGGCAGGACGACAATGGGATGACGCTACTGAAGTTATGACAATAGGTAAAACGAAAGTGGGACGACAACGGTATGACGAGAGCTGGAAGACGAAGTGAGAGCGACGACGATAGAACGACCGCGACGGCATCACGTCCACGGTGGGAGGACGACTGCACGACGACTGTATAGCGACGACGCAACAACGACGATGGCATGAAAAGGTATGAGGACAATCGCATGACAACGGGTACATGACAAAGGCGACTGCATCACGTAGTCTGTGGGATGACGAGGGCCCGCCGACGATGGGGTCACGACGAAGGCATGACGAGAGGCTGGAATAATGATGTTGCAACGACCACGACGGCATCACCACCACGAGCACATACAAGCTATTCGACAAGTTGGCCCACTGGATAGGCATAAAAGGCGTGACGACGACGGCATGACGAGAGTCAGATAACAAAGCTTGAATTACGACGATTGAATGACCATGACGGCATCATGACTATGATCATATACCTAGTGGCCCAAGCTAGTAGACAACTTGGAGCATTGTGTCGGCGAAATAGTCTAGACAGGTAGATACGATAGACAGATAGGCTCTAAACGTCTCAAATAGGCAAAGAATGCTAATCGCACTAAAAGAGTACTGAAAAGGTACGCCTCAAGTTTAAGTTAACGTTCTTTAGGTGAGGAAACAAATGGTCCTCGTCCTACGGTCCTCGTGCTACAGGCCTCCCGGCACCTTCAAACTGCATTTTGCCGCTTTTCGCCTGGGGTGTCTTCCAACTATTATGTTGGAAATAAAATAATTTGATTGATTGATTGATTGATTGATTGATTGATTGATTGATTGATTGATTGATTGATTGATTGATTGATTGATTGATTGATTGATTGATTGATTGATTGCAGAGCTTCGGAATTTAGAGCACTGCATGGGCATGGCTCGGGCCGGGTAAGTAGTTGCTAACTCGGGCCCGGGCCGGACTCGGACCTAGGAGCTTCGGGCTCAGGTAGGGCCTGGATTAGGCCCGGACATGCTATTTTCAACTCCACAGAACTGAGGACTGTAAAAACTACGGCCCTGTGGAAATTTTTGGTGAGTGGTGTCTCTCGGTTTATGTGAAAGTCGAAGCAGGCAGGTCACAACACAGCAGCTGTACGCTTCATATTAATGCACATTAGCGACACTCTTCGGCCACGGAGAAAACGGTACCAGTGATCAAGCCGCCCCCCCCCCCCCGGTACGGCCCGCTTTTTAATGCGATCAGCACTGTTTGCCTAATTCAGGCACTATCTATCTATCTATCTATCTATCTATCTATCTATCTATCTATCTATCTATCTATCTATCTATCTATCTATCTATCTATCTATCTATCTATCTATCTATCTATCTATCTATATTACGCCAAGTGACCCAATTGTTGTCTACTAACTCCTGCCACGACGTATGTCCTCGGGGTCACGGTAGTTCCATCGCCGTCATACAGACATGATCATCCCGTTCTAGTCATGTAGTTCTCGTAACTATGTCCTACCATGATCATCATTTCAAAAACCTCATAAAATTGCCGTCATACTCACATCGTCATACCGCCTTCGCAGTTTCACTGACATCAGTCCATCGTAATCAAACTGTCGTCATTCAATCGTGATTATGTCGCGGTTATCATGCCATCGTCTTCACTGCATCATCGACGTACGGTCATCGTTATGCATTTGTTGTCATACCGTGGTCATGATACCGTCGTGGTCGTTGCATGGTCGTCATAACAGCTTAGTCATCTGATTCTCGGCATACTGACGGCGTCCCGACATTTCCATCATGCAGTCATCGTCACACAATCGTCATCGTACACTTGTCGTCATTCCATTCTTGCCAGGCCACCGTCGTCACGCTGCTGTCGCACCGTCGCCATCATCTCAGAAATGTCATCCAATTGTTGTTATGCCGTAGTCGTAATACCGCCTTCGTCGTTCCACCAACTTAATTTCTCCTTTATTCTGTTATATTATTGCTATCGTCAGTCAATCGTGATTATGCCACCGTCGTGGCGTTTTAATTGCGTCGTGGTTATCTATCGTCATCACGTCAGAGTCATCCCATCGTCGTCATGCTGTCGTCCTCATAATGTCTTCATCATTCTATCGATGTCATTCCTTCTTCGTGATGCCATCGTCGCCACTGCATGTGCCGCCAGCATGCAATCCGCGTCCTAGCGTTTTGAGATAACCATGGCGAGCGATGGTCATAACAAAACGAGCCAATAACGGAGACAGTGTATGTCGCATATATCCGAATCACTTGTAATCTTGGAAGACCACTACAGATGCTAAATAAAGGTGTCATAGTCAATATTATGTGTCACTACGTGGTCGCTACATTACGTGAATGCTAATCGCATTAACTTCGATAACGTGTGCTCACAATGAGAGTGACTGCCCAGAAATTTCTTGTGTGATTGACAACGCCCGTGTGTTAATCCGTCGATACTTCCTAAACCCAAACCACCCTGTTGCAAACGGCTCGTTCCCTCCCCATGTCGTGGCTTGCCTCGTAGTGCTAGAGCACTGTTAGTGAAATTAAGAGTTGGCTCTGTGTTTGTGCACAACGTTTGTATGGGCAAGGACGTGTGGACACTCCATCGTGTACGTCCTGTGGCTCCTGTGAGACAATTGAACACCTTATACTGGAGTGTCCCGCATTCGTCACCCAACGTGCACTGCTAATTAAGGAACATGGACTGATTGTACTCAAGTGTACGACCCTTGACCATTGTCTGATTCCGAGAGTTGCTCAGCGTGACCAGGCCCATAGCGCCTTGCTAACTCTCATGCAGAAGGAAGACGAAGTGCTTCTCTTGCGGAACATATCTCGCCCGTCTCTGTACTTTTCTGGACTTCTCACTGCACTTGTGGGGTCTACCGCCCCCTCCATCGCGGCGATGGATGTACAACACCCTGAGGACCCTCCCGGTTCCCGTTCACCCGCGGACACCGGTTAGAGGAAGCGAGGAAATACGTCGAGTAATAGCGAGGGCACAGAGCTGTACTCCGCATTAGGTGAGGAGTCCTCGGAAGACAGCTTTCGACTTATCCAGCAACGCAAGGCCAAACGAAGAATTCTGAACTCATCTTCGGCGTCCAGCTCGAACACTGTGAAAACAGCGCCTCAACGATGGCCTCACTCCATCCTGTTTGTGCCACTGAACGCTACTGACAACCTGCGCATCCTCAACAGGCAAGCACTCTCCCTGTGTCTAGAAAACACCGTGCCGAACGATATCAAGGATGTGAGGATAAACACGAGGTGAAACATCCTGGCAATCGATGTGATAAAACCGAGCGCGCTGAACATACTACAACATGTAACACAGCTGGGCAACATCAAGGTCCGCTCCATCGTGCCATCGAATGGTGTCACAATAACAGGAGTCATCTATGACATTGACAATGAAATACCTAACGCAGAGCTCCCAGTTCTCATAAAACCAGCAAGTGAACACAACGTCATTGTGCATGTTGGTCGCCTCGGCAACACACGTTGTGGGCGGATAACGTTCAAAGGCGACTGCCTTCCATCCTACGTGAAGGTCGGCCACTTACGCCACCAGGTTCGACCATGTATACCTAGACCAAAGCAATGCTTCAATTGTCAGAAGATTGGTCATGTGAAGGGTGTTTGCAGAAATTCCGCCGTGTGCCCTACATGCGCCGAACCCCACTCAAACGACAACTGCAACGCAACCACGTTGAAGTGTCTCAGGGTGATCACTGCGTCTCTTCCAAAGACTGTCCCCAGATCAAGAAAGAGATCCCCATTCTTAAACAAATGGTGAGAGGCAACTCTAACCACAAAGCGGCTGCTGTGAAAGTGCGGCGAAGACGACGTCACGGTCCAAGGTCTTCACGACGGAAAATATCAACTTTTCAGGAAAAGTTAGCTCGTCAAGCAGCACCATCAGTGGAAGTTTCCAGCACTCCAAAAGCCGATGTTGGAATGGAGAAAACTGCCAGATCTCTCTCTACAAAGGAATGGCCGCCACTTCCGCGTACACGACCGCCAGAAGAGCCGCAGAAAAAGCCACCCCAGTACAGCAAAGTGCTGTATCCGAGGGGTCGCTGAAAACAGATAAGCAAGTGATAGCTCTTATTAGGCCTTTGATGAATGCCATTCGCGTGTTGCTAAACAACATGCACACACCGTCTGCCAGAAGTGCGCTTCAAGTACTGGACGCTCTGAGTCCGGTGCTGGCAACCCTTGAGTAGATCATGGCTCCACAGCCACTGTCTTTTAGGGATGAGGTCCGACAAGCAGCCATTTTTCAGTGGAATGCCCGCGGACTCGGAGCGCGCATTTCGGATTTCCGTTGCTTCGTGTATGCCAATATGTCTCCCATTATTATCATTTGCGAGCCGAACTTATCAAACAGGATCAGGCTATCTGGATATGAGTCGTTTATGTCGTCAACTGTTTGTGAAAACAGTAAGGTTTTGGTGTTCATTCGCCGTGACCTCACCTACATTCATGAGCCTGTACCACCTAAAGACGATAATCAATATATATGCCTAAACGTAAGGAAAAAAAGAATTTGACCTTTACTTTTGTGGGCGCCTACCTATCTCCGTCAAGTGGATTTGATCACAAAAGACTACTAGACGTCCTTTCTTCAACTCCCAATGCCTGGGTCATTATTGGAGATTTCAACGCCCATCATACACTCTGTGCAAGTCTGAAAATCAACGCGAGAGGGAGAGCTCTGGTATCTTTCGCCTCCAGTAAAAAACTGGCTGCTGAATGATGCAAGTCCTGCGTTTCTACGTGGCTCCACATACAGCAGCTGTCTTGACTTGGCTTTCTTCTCACGTAGCCTTGTCAGACGTGTTGGGTGATTTGCAGACATAGAGACGCACGGAAGCGACCATATCCCCACGTGCGTCAAGATCAGAGGATTGTCCCTTACATGGGCAGGGCATGTAATGAGGAGGGAATATACCCGATGGTCATGAAGGGCTATGGACTGGATTCTAAGTCACCCTGGACCTCCGCAATCGTACGTTGCCCACCGATACCATGACTAGGCAAGGATACTTGAGAGTCATGCACGTGGTTCTTCGCAGGGACACCGTGCACAAGGAGAATGGAGCTGGCGAAAATTCGTCCGCTGTTCGACGAAAACTCGTCAGGCGAGGGTGATACATTGTCAAATGAACTGGCACTCGCCTAAAGTTCAGAAAGAAATAAAACGTATAACCTTTCGAGACCAATACAGGTCTCTTGTTCACAATGAACATTATGAACAAGGGGCCCATAACGGTCTCGAAACGTCATATATTTTATTGCTGTTTGAAACTTAGGCGAGCACCAGTTTTTTTTTTCTTTTTGACAATGAAGGTCAGAATGCGCGATTATAGCAGCTCTTCATTCTCCGTTGACTAGCCGACGGCACCGTCCATGCTGCTAGCCACAACATTAGTCTCCAGCGAGAACTCGAGCATACGCTGAAATGAAACCAAGACCTCTTACGCAAAATTGATTATTGTCCTGGAAGTGTTTTATTGCATTGAATGCCAAGGCTGCGCAGCTGAGGCTACCACTGCAGGCAGGTGTGTCAGCTATAAGTTCCCGTTCACAACAGCCAGTTAATGAAAGTGCAAGCACGTCGAAAACGACAGAGGTGCACAAAGCCATGAAATGAAGCACTATGTAATAAAGTGAGTCAGCTTCTGCCGCGCATCAATGCAGACGCTCAGGCGTGGCACCGTTTTAGCAGAGCTCGCTTATCGATCTGCCGATTACCTCCGGCGAACTTCAGTGGCCAGGTCTATGCGACCGCAGGCTGCCTAGTCCATCGGTGCTCATCTGGCACAAAGGGCTGGACGGGCCAATTAGTGGCAGCACCTAAACACTCCGACTGAATAAATGTCACATGCAGAGGAGGGGTTCCCTTGAGCCTCTGCGTACGGCCAGCACCCAGATCGGAACATCTGGGGAGTTTGTGTCAGTTAATATAAGTTCTAGGCTCGGCAGCAGGCAGTATCAATAAATTGTTGAATATTTCCTCAGTAAGAAGGTGGAGAGGAGGGTTCAATGCCCAAGGTGAAGGAGATGCCTGCAATGCATTACACTGTCAATGCTGCACCACAAGTCATTGAGGCCACTGGTGGCCTGGACTTGCAGCTGTTCATTGAGTTTATTGGCCCATTTGGATTGTAAAGAGGTGCCACCAGTGTCACCAGCGGCCCCGCGCCATCTCCACAAAGGGCCCGGCTAGCTGCTGTTCCTCCAGTCCAAACTGCAGGTCCGAGTAAAGGTGGCCTGTGCGCGTGTAGTAGCCCCTCCGCTCGGCCAGCACCAGGATTACGACGCCGCCCCGTGCCGACTCCACAAAGCGCCCGGCGAGCGGTCGCTCCTGGTGTGGAAGGTGCGGCTCCGAGTAGAGGAGGCCCGTTAGCGTGTGATTGCCCCTCGGCACAGCCACCACCAGCATTACGATGCCGCCCCGTGCCAACTCCACAAAGGGCCCGGCGAGCGGTCACTCCTGGTGTGGAATGTGCAGCTCCGAGTAGAGGAGGCCCGTTAGCGTGTGGTTGCCCCTCCGCACAGCCAACACCAGCATTACGACGCCGCCCCGTGCCAACTCCACAAAGGGCCCGGTGAGCGGTCACTCCTGGTGTGGAAGGTGCGGCTCCGAGTAGAGGAGGCCCGTTAGCGTGTGGTTGCCCCACCGCTCGGCCACCACCAGTATTACGACGCCGCCCCGTGCCGACTCCACAAAGGGCCCGGCGAGTGGTCGCTCCTGGTGTGCAAGGTGCAGCTCCGAGTAGAGGAGGCCCGTTAGCGTGCGGTTGCCCCTCCGCACAGCCCCCACCAGGATTCCGACGCCGCCCCGTGCCAACTCCACAAAGGGCCTGGCGAGCGGTCGCTCCTGGTGTGGAATGTGCAGCTCCGAGTAGAGGATGCCCGTTAGCGTGTGGTTGCCCCTCCGCTCGGCCACCACCAGGATTACGCCGCCGCCCCGTGCCAACTCCACAAAGGGCCCGGCGAGTGGTCGCTCCTGGTGTGCAAGGTGCAGCTCCGAGTAGAGGAGGCCCGTTAGCGTGTGGTTGCGCCTCCGCACGGCCCCCACCAGGATTCCGACGCGTCCCTGTGCCAGCTTCACAAAGGGACCGGCGAGCGGCCGCTCCTGGTGTCGAAGGTGGAGCACCGAGTAGGGGTGGCCCGTCTGCTTGTGGTTGCCCCTCCGTACGGCCATCACCAGGATGACGACGAAGCCCCATGCCAGCTTCACGAAGGGCCCAGCGAGCAGCCGCTCCTGGTGTCGAAGGAGGAGCTCCGAAAAGAGGCGGCGGCCCCCCCGCGCTTGGTGTCCACTGCGCACGGCCACTACTCGAATGACGACACTGCATTTTGCCAGCTCCAACAGGATACTGTGAACTGCCGCTGCTGGCGTCCAAGGTGCAGCTACCGGCAGAGGCTGCCTTCTCGGTGTGTGGTAGCCCCTCAGCGACGAGCGACATCTAAGCTTCGACCATTCGCCGCATTTCTTGATGCTTGCCGTGACGGTGCTCTCCTGAAGTCCAGCGTGGAATGGTCAAGAACTGCAGGAACGGTGGACTGCCACTCGTGCTGGAAATCGCATTGGCGCTCACTAGGCACAGGTGAGTTGCGGCGGCAGCTCGTGGACGGTAATTAATCCGCGAAGTAAGGACGACGTGACGGCGGCTGACGAGGCGTGCCGTTGTTCTTGGCAAGGCGAAGAGCGAGTGAAGGCTGCAGCGTCCAGCGTAGCCGGGACCGAAAGCGCGTTATCTCTGCTCGTGGCTCGCGAGGCGGGCTCGCGAGATCCGAGGTGGTCACTATGAGGCATGATGATGATGAAGCTAGACGCGCCAACTGAGTCGATGGCATATGCAGTGAACTCTTCCCTCCTTGTCCCTACCACCCAGCAATTCAAGAAAGTTTCCCGGAATGGCCGCTCCCATAGAGGGAAATTTTTCATTTTTACGGGTGGGTCTGGGGCCCGACGAGCTTTCTGAACCCCATATATATAAAATTCAAAAAATAAAGAAAGACGAAAGCTATGCCATAGCGTTCGCCTTTTTTCTTTTTTGGAGGTTGTACTCGCGGGTCTGGCGCGAAACCCTCCAGTTATGTGTGTATATATATATATATATATAGATATATATATGTGGACCATATTCACACTATCAATGAGGGGATAGAGAAATTTGCTGAATATAGCCAACCCTTATATATAGGTTTCATGGATTACGACACAGCGTTTGATTCAGTCGAAACTTCAGCAGTCATGCAGGCATACGGAATCAAAATGTAGACGAGCAGTATGTAAATATACTGAAAGATATCTATAGCGGCTCCACAGCCGCCGTAGTCCTCCCTAAAGACAGCAACAAAATCCCAATAAAGAAGGGCGTCAGGCAGGGAGATTACAAATTGGTAAAATCGCAAATTTTCAGAAAACGAAACTATTAAGTTTACAACTCTGTAACTCGGCAATGGAAAGCGATATCAAAATATGTGAATTTCATGAAATAGAATATCTGAAGCGGACAAATTTGATGTGTTACGCATGAATTTCAAAAAATTCAGTAATATGCAAATATAACTTTTTCAGAACCCTTCTACACAACGTAATGAATTAAGATAAGAGAGAAATTAACATGCAGAATTCATCCTCTTTGAATGATCTGATGGATGCCATATTGTGATGTGTGGTGCGCGACGTGGTGCGGTGCTCGGGACGGTCGAGAGCAGACGACGCTGAGTGCACGCGCGCCGAGGTGGAAGAAGGAAAACAACGACGACGAAGAGCGTCCGGCACGAGAACGCGCGGCGCATGCAAGACAACTAAAAGAAAAGCCTCACCAATCAAGAAAGACCACGGAGCGTCGGGCAGCCAATCCGAAAATGCCAAATCGGCCAGACCAAAAGAAAAAGCGTGGTGCGCTGGCAGCCAAAGGGGACACGAGAGGACACGCAGGTACACGCAAGGGGACACGCAAGGGGGGACACGCAAGAAGACACGCAGGGAGACGCCGGGGAGACGCCAGGAGAGTCCCAGGAAGCAACGGCAGGAGGAGGTCAACCACCGGAGCGGGCGTTGAAGACGGGCCGTCGGGTTCCGGACCCGAGCCCACCAGGACTTCACCCGACCGGGGCCTCCTGCCAACCTGTTCCTGTGCGTCGCCCGTCTACCTGAGCGTGCCGTCAGCTCCTCAAGGCCGGTGAGCTTTTGCGCCAGTGGGCAGGACGAGAACAGTCGGGCTTCGGGCCCGAGTTCTACGCCAGCTGCCCGGCCAGAACGCCACCCCCGTCTGCCGTGCCGCCTGCTGCTCGAGGCTGGCGTTCGAGCTTCCGCGCCGTGGGCGAGACAGGAGCAGTCGGGCTACGGGCCCGAGCTCTCTGCCCGGCCAGAACGCCGCCGCCGTCCACTCCTGCCACCAAGCCGTCCACTTTTCCTCGCCTAGCCAGAGCGGGCGCACTCCGGTCGCTCGGTCGGTCAGCTTACACCGCGACCTTTGGTGAGACCGGCGCCACTCCTTCTGCCAGCTTGTCGCCGCGTTGCCGTGTCGAGACTGCGACGCGTCCCCGCCCTCGTGGCAAGCCCAGACTCGCGCCCTCGTTAACCACATGCAAGCCCTATGTGTGTTCCTTACCGCAATGTCCGCTTGAGTGTTTATTTTATGCATGCTTTCTATTTCTTTCTATTTGCTTTATGCCTTTTTAGTTTGATTAAAAGTCTTTGTGTGTGTGTTCAAACCAACAGCTTTGTCCTCAATTGGGTTCTCGGAGGTTCCGCCTAAGAGAACCGTTAAAACATTGAGTACATGAACCTTTGCCCCCATAAGTGGGTCGTCACACATATATAGAACCACGATATCTGTTCTTGATGCAGAGCTATTAATTTGTAAACTTCACGCTTCTATCTTTTGCGAACTTTCGAATTTTTCAAAATTATTTAAAGAAAATTCAGGCCCTAAATTGAAATTCCGCTTCCAACATTCACTAGGATATAGCTGTCTTTCTTAAATGCAACAAATGTCTTTAAAATCAGTCCAGGACGCCTAGAATTCCTTCGTTCCATCGCTCTTTGCACGGTCTTTAACTTGTTCTCGAGTTTCTTTGTCAGTCTCGAAGCCTCTGCCCCATATGTCAGCACCCGTAAAATGCACTGATTGTACACCTTACTTTTCAATGATAATGGTAAGCTTCCAGTCAGGAGCTGACAGTGCCTGCCATATGTGATCCAACCCATTTTTATTCTTCTAAGAATTTCCTTATCATGATCAGGGTTACCTGTGATTAATTGACCTAAGTAAATGTAATCCTTCACAGACTCTAGAGGGTGACTGGCGATCCTGAACTCTTGTTCATTTGCCCAGTTATTCATCATTATCTTTGTCTTCTGCATATTAATCTTCAACCCCACTCTTACACTCTCTCTGTTAAGGTCCTCAATCATTTGTTGTAACTCGTCCGCAGTGTTGCTGAATAGAACAATGTCATCGGCAAACCGAAGGTTGCTGACGTATTCGCCGTCAATACTTACTTCTAAACCTTCCCAGTTTAATAGCTTGAAGTGGACAGCATTGGAGAGATTGTGTCTCCTTGTTTGACCCCTTGCTTTGTAAGTATCTTCCTACTTTTCTTGTGGAGAATTAAGGTGGCTGTGGGATCTCTGTAGATATTTTCCGGTATATTTACGTAAGCAGTCTGTATTCGATTATGTAATGCCTCTATGACTGCCGGTATCTCTACTGAATCAAATGCCTTTTCGTAATCTATGAAAGCCATATATAGAGGCTGATTGTACTCTGCGGATTTTTCGGTAACCTGATTAATGACATGGATGTGATTCATTGTAGAGTATCCCTTCCTGAAGCCAGCCTGTTCCCTTGGTTGGCTAAAGTCAAGTGGTGCCCTTATTCTATTGCAAGTTATCTTGGTAAATATTTATATAATACTGGGAGTAAGCTAATGGACCTATAACTTTTCAACTCTGTAACGTCTGCCTTTTTGTGGATTAGTATAATGTTTCCATTCTTCCAGTTTTCTGGGACCCTTGTAGTCACTAGACACTTTGTATACAGAGCTGCCAGTCTCCATGTTTGATTAAATCGACTGTTATTCCATCTTCCCCTGCCGCTCTTCCCGTTTCATGTCTTGCAAGTATACCTTATGACCTCATCGCTATAGTTATAGGAGGAGTTTCTGTATCCTGTTCATTACTGCTTCGAATGGAGGCATCTTGACTCCTCTGGGTACTGTACAGGTCAGTATAGAACACTTCCGCTGCTTTTACTATACCTTCGAGATAACGGATTTTTTGGAGAAATGCATTGGCGTTCCAGTTAATTTGTTTACAAAACGTCGTTTCATTCACTGAAGCACACAAGTAACTCGAAAGCCAATGCGTTTCCCGCAAAGTTCGGGAATTTATATCTCGAAACTGGTGTCGTCCTGAAAATTCATTTCAAGTGGATCTGCCTTGCGAAGTCCACTGATAGAATTTGTAAACTGCAATATGGGTCATGAGATAATTAGCTAAGAAGTTAATTAGTGAATTATTGTTAATTAGTCAATTTTGCATATTAATTTTTTTTGCAAGTAGTGTCCGCCGCATCGAGTGGGCCGGCTCATAAACTAGAATGGAGCTATCTGCCACACGCAACCTTTAAAAAATTTTGAAAGTGTTCGCTGAAACACCCTGTATATATGATTTTGTATAATATATAAGGTTTCTTGTAAAGGTAACGTGTGCCCATTTATTTATGTTTAGAGACATGTTATTAATGAGACATCAATATTCTACGCTCTTCAGGTTACCCGCCGCAGTGGCTTAGCGGTTATGGTGTTGCGCTGTAAGCACGAAATCATGGGATCAAATCCTGGCCGCGACGGCCGCATTTCGATGGGGGCGAAATGCAAATTAAAAAAAACGCCCGTGTCCCGTGCATTGGGGGCAAGTTAAAGATCCCCTGGTGATCAAAATTAATGCGGAGTCCACCCCTACGCCGTGCTCCATAATCAAACCGTGGTTTTGGCACGTAAAACCCCAGAATTCAATTGAATTCTCTGTCACATATGTTACAAATGGCATTTCAGCCACTCCTATTAGTAATAAGTAGGCGTTTGTGAAATAAGATCTTAGTCACAGGCGACACAGTGGCGTTTCTTTGTGACGGGTAAAACCAGTTAAATTGTAATTCAATATGTGAGATAGAGAGAGAGAACACTTTCGTCCGAGACAAGGAAACAGTTTTATCTGCTTCGACACGATTCGGAAGAAAGGCCTTTTTACAAAATGGCGGGGTTGCTAACAAAACATCACCACTTGAATGTTTAGGACACCGAAGTAAGGTATCTATGCCTAAGCGAGGACACTTATGCCTCATCAATCTGGGACCCTGGCCTTGCAAATCTTACCAATAACTTAGGGACAATGCAGAATCGTTCAGCACGTTTTATCCTAAGTAATTACCATCGAACTTCCAGCGTAACTAACATGACAACGATACTTAATCTACCCCCGCTTGCAAATAGACGGAAACTATCTCGACTTGACTTGTTTGATAAGATCTATCATCATAACCATGTTCTTAGGACCCGATCGATTAAACCGACTAATTTTGTTTCAGCGCGACTTGATCACCACCACAAAGACCATGTCCCTCACCAAAACACTGTAGCATACTCGCACTCTTTCCTGCCCAAAACCAGCCTTGACTGGAACCATCTTCCCGCCTCATTAGTTAGCATTACCAACTGTGACCATTTCTGTAAAACTCTTGCGAGCGCAATTTAACGCCTTCCATCATTTTTTTTTCTGGAAATGTTCTCTACATCGGTTGGAAACTTCATCTTTTAGTGTCTTAATCGGCAACAATAATATTTTCTTGCCGTAATTGTTGTACAAGCCTTGCATGACAGTGTTTGAATTTTCATTCTTATTAGAAATTACATTCGTTCCCATTTTTGAAATTTTCAGTTGTGTATGTGCAAATAACTGTATTTATGTTGAATGATTGACCCCTCCCCTTTATAATGCTTGTGTGCTTTGAGGGTACAATAAATTATTAAATAAATAAACATGGTGTAAGCAAAGTAAGTGTTGCCATGTTTCCCACTCTAAGGGCGTGCACTGTACCTCTTGAAATAAGCCCCATCCACTGTGTAAAAGAGCTGCCTACAGAAACGAGACAAATTTTGTTGTTGTTTGGCAAAGAAAGGGGGTTGGGGCAAATGAATATTTAGATTACAAATGACCCCCCTCCCCCCCCCCCCCCCCCCACACACACAAAAAAAAAAGAAAACCTAAGAAACTCGGCCCAGTAAATGAAACCAAAGCTCCGAGCTTCGCGTTTCACATCGCTTTACATCAGGTCAGTCATTTTGATATAGATTTAGTGGCAGCTACGATGATGAAGGGTAGTGTCCTGTTCACGTGTCATTAAAGATCGAGCCAGCAGTTGCCATTGCCAGCGACCCATACAATATATGCGGTTTGCGATCGGTCCTTCGTCAAGTCAATATTCGACAGTTCTGGCTTCCGCATAGCCTTATGACTTTAGTTACTTGTCCTACTCCAATACAAATACAGCTAAGGAGCGAGACATGCGTATTTCTCATGCCAGGTTAGTGGTCCTACCGTTCACAAGAAGTAAGGAACTTGAAACTTTTCATGGACAGCAAGAAGGCACCGAAGTCGTGCGCAAAGCTTTCTTGATGTGACTTAAGGCTGCAACTTTGGATGGATCCAACACTTATCTGTTCTCCTGTGCCAAATGAACACCACCATAAATGTTGTCCGACACACTGGGAGTACTAAGTGATGTGCAACGTCCGTCACTACTCCGTGTTCAGGGAGCCCTCATCCGACAAAAGATATCAGCCAGCACTTCTGTATGGGAGTTCCACTAGCAACATCCAGTTCACTGGAACTATTAGAGGCGCACTCTTCACACACGCTTATTCGACGTCTTGAGGGTCGCCCCGCAACAGATACTTGGTGTGTTCCAACAGTACGTCCAGTAGCTTGCTGTGTCGACTTTATGGCATTCGGATTTGAACTACCTTCCCTGACTTCTGGAATTTCCAAAAACTAAAACGTTAAGAGAAGGCCTTCGCAGTAAAAATTAAGTGCGCGTACAAGTCGTTCCAGCGACGCAGTTGGCCTCATATTATCTCTTTGAAAGATACGAAGATACGAAGCGACGTCTCCTTTACCACGGAAAATTGAACATCAGTCGTTTGTCATTCCTTAGTTACACAAAGAAGTTACACCGACCGACCGACCGACCGACCGACCGACCGACCGACCGACCGACCGACCGACCGACCGACCGACCGACCGACCGACCGACCGACCGTATATATTTCCGTAGTGCTCGCTTGCCTACAGCTACAGCGGAAGTAATAAGCTTGCGAAATTCAACCCAAAGGGGATATGGCACGCATCTTTTCGTCAACTTTTATTTCGTTGTAATGAACGAGAAGAAAGGGGGTTAACCGAGGGGCCCGATTTGTATTAATCATATCATAAGAAGCCAACAAACAAAAGAAATCAAGGCCAAAATAGCGGAAAAAACTTGTACTTACTCACTGAATTAAAGAAATGATAAATTAATGGCAATGAAAGTAGATGAAAAAACAACTTGCCGCACGTGGGGAACGATCCAACGTCATCGCTATGCACGTACTTGTGACGCCTGCGGCAGAAAGGGTGTTCCACATCCACCGCCAAGGTTCGTGAGTAGTGGCACTGGCTAACAGTACTAAGGTTAGTTCTACTAGTAAAACATAAATACCCAAGAAAGTGGATCGGAAAACGGCGCCACGGTAGTTCAATTCGTTAGAGCATCGCGCGCGTATTGCGAAGGCGAGGGATCGTTCCCCACCTGCGGCAAGTTGTTTTTTCATCCACCCTTCGTTTACAGTAATTTATCATTGCTTTAATTCAATTAGTAAGTACAAGTAATTTCCCCTATGTTGTCCTTGGTGTCTTCGTTTGTTGGCTTCTTATGATTTCGTTGTAAGACACATAACATTACGACAACCTCGCTTGTCTGCTCTGTCATGTTGATAACCAGATGTAGCACGTTAATGTTTCGTTTACTAAGGCAAGAATTCCGTGCACCGCTAAGCCTTAGTTACGTAAGTCGCACCAATTAAACAGTTCGTTGTTAAACGTAACGTTACCTCGGGAAAACAGAAGACTTAACACAGCAAGAGCAGGTCTGATGCAGAAGCGCGCACCAACAAGCATGCATTAACAACAATGCAGCTTGGGTATGTGAATACGCGTTCGGAAAATCCCATTTACTTTTTCTAGTTCTTTGCAGGAAACAAGGGGGACGACGTAAGAGCACGACGCAGAAGAGGCACTCACGGCAAACTTAAGTTGTAGAAGCGCCCATCGCGTTTCGGGGCATCGCAGATCCATTTTGCGTAAAGAGTGCATGAGGGTCGAAACAAGGTTATCTAACGTAACGACCGGTCCATGAACGAAGCAGCCAGGCAGGCTCGCGCCATTTTATTGACGGAGGCAGGTACACGGGAAGTGACTTGTTCAAAATGCTGCCCATTTCCTAGCCAATGACGAAACCAGGCTTGACTCGGCCTTTTCCTGTGGTTCTTTTAGAAATTGCATGCAAATTGTTATCTTCAAAACTTCGTGACCAGGACATGTAGAAACGTTAATATGACGGTTCTGATCAAGGCAGAGAAACTCCGGTTGAAGATAACCGACACTAAGAAATCATTCGGCAGAAGGAATGCCATATTTTTTGTTGCTATATTTAATGCGAGCCGTTAAATCTATATTTTCGAACTATAGGAGGTTAAGCTTACATCGCAACTACAATGGAAGAATACGACGAGGTGCGGCCTACTCTACTCGTTCTGTCCTTGATTAGGTTTCAGTTTTAAGTTGAACCACGAAGTACGGAATGTAGTATTTTCTAACGCTGCCTTTGCCACGATATGTACCATTGTAACAATGTAAGGTTATACGCAACTTTTTGTTACGGATGGTGCAACGTGGTCGTAGACTAGCGGTGGAGTTCGTGTGTTGCAGCCATGGGTTCTTTGTTGGAATTTAACTAAAACAGTAGCATTTTATTTCTCATTCCGGTTTCGCTGCGTTCCACCTAAATATAAGTACATGGTTGTTCTTGCATTTCACCCCCATCGAAGGGCGGCTGCCGTAACCGGGATCGACCCCATGACCTCGAGCTTAGCAGCGCAACGCTACAGTCACTAAGCTACCGCGGTGTCTAGGGAGCATATTTTCACCTATAATACATACAAGTGTGCAGAGTTCAGTATGATCATCAAGTTACCACTGAATCCCAGCATTTCATGACGTTGAGGTAAACATAAGTTTACCGGTTTTTGACGGACAAAGCGACGCACATACCATAAACAAAGGAGTTCCGCAAGGAAGTGTGTTAAGTCCACTTCTCTTCAATGCAGCAATAGCAGGTTTACCAGCAGTACTTCCAGCAGACATAAAATATCTATGTATGCTGATGACATTTGCACATGGACATAGAACAAGTCTCCAAAAGTTGTCTAGCATCGGCTGCAAGGAAGCTTTGAACGCAATAGATGATTATATAAGAGAACGGGGCATGAATATATGCCAAATCAGCGGTTCTGCCTTTCACAAGAAAAAAGGTTAGAAATTTTGGTCTTTCAACAGACGGCCATGGGATCGAGCTGGTTCGAAAACATCGTTTTCTCGGCGTGATTTTAGACCACCAGCTTCGATGGACTCATCATTTGACCACCGTGGTGGATCAAATTAGTTGTGTTATAAATGTTCTCCGCAGAATCGCAGGCATGAAGTGGGGTGGAACAACTGCATCTCTGCTTCCCGTCCACTCAGCACTTGTGCGTCAGAGATTTGCTTACTCCGCCCATATAATGCACAAATTATCTGCGACGTCCCTCCATCGGCTACAGCTGTTGCAGGCTCGGAGTTCAAGAGTGTGCCTAGGAGCGCCGCATGCTACGTCCAGTCACCTCACTACTGCAGAAGCGCGGGAACCGCATTTCACGGTGATTCGCAGCTTGGAAACGTGCCGACATCTCTTCAGAATTTCTACTCAGCATTCTGCACACCCCCTTCTCTCTCTGATAGAGAACCATCCGGGTGCACAGATACACGCCTTGTTTCAAGAGCATAAATCACGACTCCCACGATCACTTTTTTGGCACTCAGACGTCTGCTACCCGCCATGGCTTCTGCAAGCGCCGAAAATAGAAACGTCAATCGAAGGGGTTAAAAATAAAAGCGACGTTTCCACATTAACAGCAAAACAATTAGCGCTCCATCACCTATTTGACAAGTACCAGGAATGTATTCACGTGTACACGGACGGTTCTGTAATCAAAGAAAATGCGACTGCAGCTTATGTTATGCCATCCTTAGAGGTAGAGTACACTCGTCGATTAGGACGCACGTCGTCACCAACAATAGCGGAATTAGCGGCAATTATCCAAGCCACTGATTTTATCAAAAGATATGAGACACCAACAAAGTGGGTAATTTGCACGGACTCCTGACCGGCTTTAGCATGTCTTGAAAATATTGATGACAGCCAACCACACGCACGAATAACATACGCAATACTGAACAGTTTAACTCAGGGTAATGAAAGGAAACACGAAGTGATATTACAGTAGGTCCCGGGCCATGCTGGTATAGCAGGCAACGAACTGGCGGACTCATTGGCAAAATCGGCCCATAAAGATGCAGAAATTCAACTCATCCCTTTATCACCAATGGACACAAAACGGATATTGAGAGCACTAAAGAAAGACTTGTATATGTCAACATGGTTTAATGAAAACACTAAGGAATTAATCCTTTACGAAGTGGACCCTCAACTCAAATACCAGCTGGATGTACAACTTTCTAAAAGTACCGGTACACTAATTCATCGACTGCGCCTTGGGACAGCATACACCAAACATTTCCCATATCGCATCAAACGGGCTCCTTCCCTGCCTTGCTCCTGTGGCCACGACGATGAGGATGTTTCCCATCTACTCCTCGAATGCCCCATATACGAGATGCGAAGACGGCAGCCAGAACAAGAGCTACACTCCATTGATTCTCACCGGCATTTCTCACTCGCAAAATTGCTGGGCCCATGGCCATCGAAAATAGCACAGCGAGAAGCATTGAACGCACTTAAACATTTTTATGAAGAAACAGGCATCCTTAACAAATACTAGGTATTGCACTGAATAATCACACGATGTTACTATAACGTTCTTCTATTATTTGTAATTATTAGTGATTGTACATTACGTGTTATACATTTCTTCTTTTTTTGTGCGGGAATTACTCATCTGTTTATATGCTCATCGAAGTGTATGTACATCATGGCCGTTTGTGTGTGTTAGTGACTTTGATTACGAACTCATTGTGGTGCAACTTGCATTTGACTTTTAAACTGTTATGTTCATGGGCGTATAGGACTGTGCTGTGGATGTGTGGCCGTATGAAGTGATTTCTTTTCATTTTTCTACATATTTTTATATTGTTGTTTTCGCGATGAGAAAAGGAGTAGCCGTCACCATTATACGGTGACTACATCTATTTCTTTTATTTTCATTTCAATGAAAAAAAATACCAGTTTTTAGAGCATTACGCAATACACGAGCCAGTGGCAATAAGGCGACACATGGTACAGCGTAGATGACATTGCGCAAGACATAAGCGACGAATAACTTGGTATAATTGGTAGTATTGCGCATAACAGCGATAGGAATGGCTGTAACCACTACCGTACTTGCACGATTTTAACGCGCACTTCTTTTTTTAAGTGCGTTCAAATTTTCATGCGCGTTGCAATCGTAACCGATTCTACTTAAGATCGAAAATGAAAAAGAAAAACTAGAAGAAACTAAGCTCAGTGCAAGGTAGCTAGCCACACGGCCATCGAACGGGTCGTCTGACAAAAGCAATGCTCGGAGACATCGCAGTGTGGCTCCGTGGTGCCTGAAATGGGCTCCCGCAGACGGTGGTTCAGCGAGCCTCCAAAGTGGGGCATTTCTAATGCATTAGATGGAACTGAAGATGACTTTCTGTGGGCGGTAGACAGCGAAAAGGAGGTGTCGTCAGTCTCGGATAGAGCCGCTAATATTCAGCTTGTGTGCGTGTCTGTGTGCATTTGTATGTTCCATAACATTGTTTCAACAGGGTATGCGTCGACGCAGACTTCGTTCCTTGACGTGCGCGGTAGAATCGGCACCAAGTTATTTTTTGGACATTGGGCGATAATATAACTGCGCGTTAAAATAGGTGGCGCTGTAGAGTCGCGCACATACGGTACTATCTGCACAACTGCACGTCCATTTATAAGCACTCAGGTGCATATTAAAAAAGTCGCAGTGTCGCCGGAAGGCGCAGCATGCATCGATTGGGATAAGAAATTAAGAGACAACTATAGGAAGTAAGGAAATTAGTTTTATAGGCCGTATAAACTTGCAAACGTTTGCTTACTAACTAAATTAACAAGCACGATGCGACGCACGCACAGGTAAACATGAACACATTTCGCTCGATGACCGCGGAAACTCGCTGTCAAAACTCTGGAGTGCAGAAGCACGGCAGCAGCAGCGAGCGAATTGACTTTCATGCTGGCTCTCCCTGCAACACGAACGCACAGCGCATACGAAGCTACTGGCCCTCCACGTACTTTGTCCACATCGCAGATCGCTTGCAAGATGCGGCGGCTGCGCGGCCGCGCCGTAGCAGCAGCCGCCGGAGTAGAACGCCCCTCCATCACCTCCTCCCCCGGTGACTTGCGCGCGGCAGAAGACGGCGCGCTTCCGCCCCCCCATTCCTGATTGAGCTGCGATCGTCGGCTGACCTTTGCAAGCTTTCCCTCGCACATACAGCGTACGGCGCGCGGTCACGATGCTATCGTATTTGGACCTTATAAGGAAGGCCACGGCGACGGTGACGGCGACGGCGAAAATACGCTTCGAGTGTCCATATATTTGTTATAGCGATAAAAATTGGTATCCAGGTATATGCCGCGACGAGACACATCTATTATTCGACATTACGGAAAAGTGGTACTTTTTAGAAACAATGTGAAAACTCTGCCATCACGCGAGGGAGTGGTTGCGTTATTCCTCTTGTCCATGACATAAGAAACAGCAGGCAAGAATTGGTTACCCGCCTTCAGAATTGCTTACGTTAGGTACCTAGCTTGTAGGTTTGCTTGCTTCTTTATTAATTTTAGCGAAGTTTAATGCTGCGTAAAACAGAAATTGGACGATAGTTTTCCACCTTACCACGATTCCCGCTCTTGTAAACTGGAATAACTGCAGCCAACTTTATTAGGTCCAGTTATGTAGAAGTTAGAAACAAACAATAAACATTTTTTTTTTTCAGGGAGACGCACCATACTATGCACTCTTTAGTAATAATGACGGAAATGTTTACTCTAGCATGTGTAACCATGAGTTTACTGACTTGACAGGCCCGGTGAGCAGCTGCACCTTTTCAGAAATTAAAACTAAATGGCTTGCTTATATGAGATCTGTTTGACTGCGCTTGCATAAGTGGTAAAACTGCACTTGAATCCTAACCGAAGATAGTAACGAAACGAACAAAACTTATTTTGCTGATAGTATTAATCACAAAATTACCACTATAACCAACAGGGACCCAATCCCGCTAAAGTTAAGAAAAGCTATTTCAGCGTAAACAAAACAAAAACGAAAACATTTTTCTAACAGAAAGGCTCTCTGTAGTCTCCCTCCAAGAAAAAAGAAACATAGTAGACTTACATATTTTCTGCTTTTCTGAAAGTAGTTTCCATGGCTGTTCTTATTAGCAGCTTCATTAAAATTTTAATAAAGGCAGTCAATTAGTAGTCTGTTTTGTCTAATTAAGCCGAACTTTTTTACATTGTATGGGCCATAGCCTAAAGTAATTTAGTAAAATGTAGTAACGCTTGCGGATACGAACTCTACCAGCGATACTACCTCTTTACAAGCGGATCCCTACCTTAAATTTCAAGCGTAGGAAGTGCTTCCTTTACTAGTAAAACTTAGCATGGGCTGTCTTTACAAAGAAAGACTTTGTAAATGCTGCCTTTGTCTTGCCCGTGGTTTATTATGCTGAGTAGGGGCGGTTTTAGTGCGAAATTTAGATGATTGCAATTTCTCTCATTATATTTGTATGACTGTCATGCGTTACATCGTGGTGCCATATATGTACAGATTGTACATTATACAAATATTTATTCACAACTTTGTTTATTTATACAGATACATCGTTCTTCACCGGTAAAGCCTCGTCTTCCAAGACTAGGGCTATAAGCACATAAGGTCGTCATAATGATGTGTCGCGTAGTATTCCGCTTCATGTTGTTTTTGTAAGAGGGTATATGTTCTATAAAAATTGAAACTCGATAGCGTTTCATTTAACTTCATAGGGGCTTCGATGAAAGCTTACTATATATAGTAAACTGCATATTAATATTTGTGCGGGAAGCACCTTTTTCGAGGCATATATTTTCTATTCAATTGGCTAAACTGCCATGTCGATTATAGCTGGTTTTATTTGCACATAGAACATAATCTGCCCTTTGGCAGACGGTGCTGGTGTTCGCGTCAGTAACAAAATCAATGCGGGAACGTATTTTACCGAGGACTGAGACAAAGCCAGGGAAGATTTTACTCGAACTTAACGGATCTTATACTGGCGGGAAAGTTGGGTTGGCTACTGGAATGAAAGAATATTTAAAGTTAAGGCAGAAGAGAGAAATGTACACTCTTAAAATTGTTCCGTCCTTTGGGGTGTATATTTGTCCCACAATGATAATCGTCATCTACCTTGCTTGCGTTTCCTTTCTTGAAAACGCTGAGCTCACTACTTTCCTCTCAAGAATGCTACCTCACAAGGATAACGCGCATGCCATTCGTGATTTGGAAGCACCGGGCTCGCAGCCTTAAAGGAAGGAAATACGGGTAAGACAGATGACGAATATTGTTGTAGGACTATAATCCCCAGATAAACCCCACAGGGTGTAAATTTTTTTAAGAGTGTATATGGCACAAGGACCTGTAAAGCCGCAACCATGCAAAGAGCCCTTGCAAAATTCCCTTCATAATATCCAATTCCATCTCAACAGAAAGTAAAATCAAGACAGCACAAAGTCAGTAGAAACCACAACAAGATATCAGTAACAACTTCTGTAAGGGAGAAACAGCTGGCATCCTTCTTACGACCAGCTGTACTGCTCGTAAGTGAGTCAACGTGAGCCAACGGTGAGGCTCTCAATCCCTGGAATAACAAAGAAGTCGAAGATGCCGCTTGCTGGCCTCAAGCATTTCGCGCTATCATACATTGCTTACATGTATGGATATTACGAACATATTTTTACAGATGGTTCTGTGACACAGACCTCTTCCGCGGCGGCCTACACTGTTCCAGGAATGGGGATCGCACAACGGTTCAAGATAGGACACAGGACGTCGTCTACAGCAGCTGAGTTGACCGGAGTTCGAGAAGCAGTTCGCTGCATACTGCAACAAAGTCTCGAGAAGTGGACAGTGTTCTGCGACTCAAAACCAGCACTGCAACTCATCAGCGATTATATGAGTGACAGAACCGCATATAGTCCCCTGGTTTATGACATCATGTATCTGCTTGCTGAGGCGTCTCATTCCGGACATACCATCGTGCTGCAGTGGATTCCTGGCCATTGTGGAATAGCTGGAAACGAACAGGCTGACGCAGAAGCAAAACAGGCGCACACTGACGGAACTATTATAAAAATTCATTTTTCCCGGTATGACATTAACGCCTTGCTCCATACCTCCCTTAAAACTTCTACGGCGCAACATTGGGAGAACCCCGAACATCGACAAGAGCTCCTCCATAGACTTGACGCTGGATTACAATTCCGGCAACCACTTCGGTTGCGGAGAAGCCAGGAAACGCTCATTCATCGATTACGGCTGGGTGTGGCATACACCAACCGATACCTTCACAAGATTGGACAAACACGGGACCCTGAATGTAGCGTCTGTCACACTCTCGAGACAATAGCTCACGTACTTTGCCTGTGTCCTCAATATGCGGCCGAACGAGGAAAACTCAAATCTACAGTTGACAGCTTGGACTCCCGCCCCTTTTCAGAAGAAAAGCTTTTGGGCGCGTGGAGGAGTGTTGACTGTGCCCAACGTGCCATAAAAGCACTTTTGAACTTTTTAAATGAGACTGGTTTAGACGATCGCCTCTAGAAGCTGTGAGACGTGTAGTCAGTGCGAAATGTGTTTGCGCAAAAACTTTTTGTGGCAAGATTACTTTTTGTATGGACACGATTACTCTTAGTGTATTGCGTCTCCAGTGCGCATCCGCATATTGGACAACGTGTATGTAGTATCTCATTGTACCATATCGTAATCATCCGCCACCTACCTTTCCCTGTATTTCCCACTTCCCCATTCCCCAGTGAGGAGTAGCAGGCTAGAGACACGCTCTCCAGGCCGACCTCTCCTCCTTTCTCTCCATTAAAATCTACTCCTCGTCCTGTAAAAATAGGGGAAAAAAGCAGATGCTGTTTCGAACTTGTTGCATAGTGTTGCGCAGCCTTTTTCACTCCTCAAACTACGCTGGAGAATCTGAATGAAATCCCTAAGTTATTAGCTGATAGCATGCGACTCTCAGGATTGCCTCTCGTCTTACATTACCTGTAAATCCGCCCGTTTGTCCGTGTTGAAAAAATGCAGTGACCGAGCTTGAACTCTTTAGGCATAATCTAATAGGGTTTAGACACAGGACGCAATGCTCCTCCTGAAAAGATTCATATTCGACAACGAGACGCGGGACGTACGAGAAATCATTGCACTCGACTTCGCTAAGGCCTTTGATAAGGTGGCTGACCAACACACTTTGAACGAACTTTCCTATCTCAACCTAGGGCGGAAATTCTTTAATTTCACTCTCATTCCTATCGGAAAGGAAAGGTTTCCTTCGACTGGGCACGATCTCGGGCGGTCCTTACGAACTGGGCAACTGCGGAACTCCTCAGGGCTCGGTCCTGTCCCCGCTACTATTTAATATCGCCATGCATAAACTCTCGGAAAAGCTGGCCGCACTCCCAAAAATAGGCCACGCAATCTATGCAGACGATATCACAATCTGGTCTCCGGGGGGATCTCTGGCCGATCTAGAGCAATCTCTCCAGGTGGCCAAAGATGTAACGGAAGAATTTCTTACGTGCACGGGTCTCAAGCTGTCACCGACCTAATCCCAATCCCTCCTCTACAGACAGTCGAGGCAGGGTGTTAAGAACCTCGAGCCTCTGGAAAGGCTGCCAGTCGAAATTACAACGCGAGAAGGGAACCCCATTCCGAGGGGGAACTCCATCAAAATTTTAGGACATTTAATCAACGCCAAAGGGTGTAATGCAGAACCTCTAAACAAGCTAGGCGCGCAGGCGAAAAATATACTAAAACTCATCACTAGAATCACAAGCAAAAGGGGGGGAGGGGGGGGGACTCAAGGAGGACAACCTACTCAGGGTCTTCCAAGCTTTCTTCATCAGTCATATTATTTACATGGCACCGTACGTAAAATGGAGCAAAATCGAAAAGAACAAACTAGACACGCTCATCAGGTCCGGCGTCAAAAGAATACTCGATATTCCACAATCCGCTAGCACGGTAAAACTACTTGAACAGGGAATTCACAATGCCAAACACGAATTAATTGAAGCACACTTCATTGCACAGATCTCCAGGTTTTCGTCAACTAAGTCGGGAATTAAGATTCTTGATGAAGCTGGTGTACTCCCTATACATCCCCTGTCTAAATTAGCCCGGGGAGGTATAAAGGTTGAGCGCGTACCGAGGAACATCCACCAAATATATAACGAAGGTCGCAGAAGAGCGCGGGCTAGAACCATCCTTCGACGAATCGATCCTTACGGGGCAGATGCATTCTTCGTCGACGCCGCCAAATATGGCAGCGAAGACAGGTTTGCAATCACGGACATTGACGCGCGCGGAGCACTTATCAGCGCCGCGTCAATTTACGCTAAGCATGCGAACGAGGAAGGCGGTGGAAACCGCGATAGCCTTGGCCCTTCAAGCCGCAAAAGGCCCGGCGACCATTTTCTCCGACTCGCGCACGGCGGTAAGGGCATTCTCGTCCGCTCTAGTTACTAAACACGCAGCGGACATCGTCAACAGATCCTTTCAATTCAATTCAATTCAAAAAATCAGTTTATTCAAACGACTAATAAGAAATACATGTGAACCATCTGGGCCCTTAGCCTTCTCGGCTAGACTTGGGCCCATGCAGGAAGTGCGAAAAAAAAAATCGTTATAGCGAGACAACTCAGTATTTTACACAGGATTCATGTAACGGCAGTTATACTGCAGTTATACACAAGGCAGGGGAAATGCTCAAGAAATTATACAATAATTCGGAGGACAACATAGAATAAAAATAGAGAAAAATAAAAAAATAAAATGAAGAATGCATCAAAGAAAAAACACAGACTTATAGTGGAGTCGAATATTGCTGGCTTCGGAAAAATTTTTTTATATCGGCGATTGAGAATTGACCTACTTTTAAGTTAGCAGGCAGTTGGTTCCAAATTTTAGCAGTGGCATAGGCGATAGTTCTTTTTCCGTACACATTATTAACAGCTGGAAGGTTAAAACGACAACTGAAAAAATTTCTAGTTGGACGAGATGGATATACAAAAACAGATGATGATAGTGGGATGTTATGGTTTAGTATATGTATAACCACACAAGCTAGTTTGAAATCCCGGATAGCAAAGAAAGGTGTAATGTCTAAGTGACGAAAGAGCGGAGCGGATCTATCTGTGTGTTTACTATGTGTTATTATTCGAAGTGCTCTTTTTTGCAAGATTACTATTTGATTTAAGTACGTGTTATACGTAAGTCCCCAGGACTCCACGCAGTAAGTCATATTGCTTTGAAAAAGGCAATAATACAAAATTTTTAATGTGCGAAGCGAGAAGAACTTTCTAGCTTTTATTAGGATAAAGCAAGCCCGTCTCAATTTGCTGCTTACTCGAATTATGTGAGGATTAAAATTGAAGGCTGAATCTAGAGTTATACCAAGATATACCTGTTGATCGACTCGTTCGAGGGGGTTTGCGCCTATTCGTAACTCATTTAAGCTATATGAATTTTTATATGGACTAGAGAACACAATGTATTTAGTCTTTGAGGTGTGTATTGTTAATATATTTTGTAAAGACCACTGGCACATCTGAGAAAGATCACTATTAGCGTGCCTTTCAAGCATATTAGGGTCATGACTAGAGAAGAGAAGGGCTGTGTCATCAGCATACATAATAGTTTGGGCATAATTCAAAGCATCTGGCAGATCATTTATGTACAAGGAAAAGAGTAATGGTCCCAATACCGAGCCCTGAGGCACGCCACAAAGGATGGAATGAACGCTTGATACGGATTTGTCGATTTTAACACATTGCTTGCGACCAGAAAGATAGCTTTCGAAAAACTGCTTCGCTTGACCTCTGAATCCATACCGATGCAGTTTTGATAGTAGTATATCATGGTTCACAGTGTCAAACGCTTTTTTAATATCAACAAAAATGCCAACTACATACTCTTTGTTATTTAATGCTTTGTTAATAAATTCACTTAAACATTGTACAGCCGTGGAAGTAGATCTGTTTTTCCTAAAACCGTGCTGGTTATCTACTAGTACGTTATATTTATCTAGAAAATGGGTAAAACGTTTCATCAATAACTTCTCAAATACTGTGTTAAGGGCACTAAGTATTGATATTGGTCGGTAGTTCTGGATGTCATCCTTACTACCGGACTTGTATAACTACGGGAGAAGAAACTGGAGGTCATACCATAGCGTGGTTCCCGGCCCACATGAACGACGTAACTAACCAAGCAGGTTGCAACCCTAACGAGCGGACCAACTGCCTTGCACGTGAATTCACGAACCGCGCCCGAGCTAACGGTCCGGCTCTCCCACAGGATTGCCCCTTCAAAGATCATCGTACCAGCTTTCGCGAAATTACGTCGCATTACAGACACAGCAGGAGGAAATTCCCTCCTCCCAACCCGAAACTGAACAGGGCTCAGGCTGTGACTTTTAGGCTTTTACAGACGAGATCCTACCTCACCCCCAGAGTGCTTAGTTGGATAGACCCCAACGTCCCGCAGTAGTGCTCCAAATGTGGTCACGCGTGCTGCTCCTTTGACCACATGCTCTGGCTGTGCCCGTACAACGCGGGCTCCGACTTTCAATACAAGTCCAAGTGGGACGCCTTGCTGAAGAGCTCGGATTTCACGCACCAGCTAAAGGCCGTCCAGAGGGCCCGCGACGTCGCGGATTGTCACCACCTCCCTGTCCCGTCGTGGGCGGAGCCACCAACTTGATTGCGGAGCCTTTGGTTCCCCCCAATCAAGTTCCTCAGGACACTCTAATAAAGTTCTTGTCACTGTCACTGTCACCGAGCTTGTGACAGGGCATGCCTCGGAAAGAACAATTACATGCGGCCGCTGGTGGCCTCCATCTGCAAGTCCCCCGTCACCAGCAATTTCCGGTACCTCGTGCTCTCAGCAGCTTTCTTTTTTCTTCTTTTTTGTCTACCTGCTGTAATTAGTTGACTTTATATTTTTATGAAAATTCAATTACCAACTGCTCTTGCTGTAGCATTATAGATAGGTAGTAACGTGAAAGAGACCGATGAAAGTAACCCCCTAAGTTCGGGTGAGTAAATATAGCTGACATTATAACTTTACCATGTTTGAAAGCCCGAAGATCTCTAATTAAAGCTTGTTGAAATAGTAAGCAACGTATATCTCGTAAGATGACTCCACTAAGCATAAAGACATTTTCCTAATCCTGCATGAAAACAACCGATCGAAGGGAAGGCGAGAACAGCACTAAGCTTATCTTGTATGAGGACGAAAGGTTGTCGCAAGTAATGTGCATTTCTTGCCTCCAATACGGTCCTGTCATTCCAGCTCACAGTTATAGCGTAGAGTACTCTAGTACCCTCGGGGCACCCTGTTATTTGTGGCCACACAGCAGCAATACCTTATGCAAGAAACATTTTTCCTGCAGCAAATAGGATAGAAGACGTTGATTACCCTGTTGTCTTCGCAAGCTTCTATAACGGAGCTGAACGCAAAACCGTTCTGAAAACAATCAGTGATGTTTTGACCCTCAGCCGTTTGTAAGGAAGAAATGCCGAAAAATGCCTCTGCGCCTCCCCCACTCCCCCCCCCCCCCCCCTCGCCACATCATCACGCCCTGCAACCGTCTTTTTCTTTCGTTGACCTTCTATTTGTGGAAGTGGTAGAACGCGCAATGAAACACGGCACACAGCAGTTTCAATCTGTTGGGGGGCACAAAATAACTGCAAAATTTTCCCCAGCAAATAGTAAAAGCAAAATGCACCCGGGCACCCATCAGCCATCATTTTGCCACTTGATTTGACCGCGTCATAGAGCGTCGAAGACTCTACACCTAAGCAGTTCTTGCAATTTGCTCGAAGAGCTTGCCTTTCCACTGGAGATTTCACTTGCTCACGGCATACAACCATTAGGACGGCGGAGCCGCAATCGATGCTCTTGTTGCGCTTGCGCTTGTTACTTCACGTCGATCGCAAATGGCCGCCCTGCCTGCCCGTGCCAGCCAGTGACGCACAGTTGAAAATGTCTTGGGCCGCCTAGTTCCGCGTTTGCATTCATGCGCCTATCGGGGAATGGCATCGCTTGTTTCTTGAGAGGGCGCGTCCCGTCTACCTCGTGGAGAACGATTTCGCTGCGCTGGCAAATCTTTGCGGCCGCGTGGCCCACTCACTCTCGACGCCTGTAATCTGCGAACAAGAGAATCACTCCCGAGGACCAAAGAAATCTTTCTGCACTCCTACTGTCAGCCGCTGTATGCACTAAGTAAACAAATAGAAAACTTACAACCGCCATTACTTCGAGCTATGCTGTACCTACCTTACACTGCCTACGTGCGGCTGGTAAAGGAGTCGTCGCAATATATAAAAAATGCTCGGCGTATGACTGGCAGAGAAGTGCCTCTATAAATTCTTTAAATGAAGCAGTCAGCAACACAACTTATATTCTTTATTGCCATGTTACTTAGAAAATATGACTAGGTACCAGCTATCCCAACCAAATGGTATCAAGCGCAAACATATAATGGATGTCTATGCGAGAATAGAACCAACTGTACCTTGCTATACAAGCTTTACGTTCTTGTTCCTGGTATGACCTTTTTTATTCGACCTGATTTTGAATCGCATTAAAATTTATTGGGTAGCTTTTTCATTACTTGTCATTATCGAGGAATCAATGCAGAAGGGGTCATTATTGCGAAGCAACTGAACCAAGCGGGCGAGAACAATAAGGGGATCCCAGAGGCTCAATTTTGCGTTAGTCAAACCCATATGAATGTGCAGCACCAAGTGTTTCTATCGAAATCGAAGGCTGACTCACGCATGCGCTTCCACTACTATTGATATGCCAAGCCTCGATCATAAGGCGCGTTTCTTCGCTCTTATACCTGTATAAAACAGCGCATTCATCGAAATTTGGCTTGCCTTTACAGTCTCAATAGTGCCAAGAAAGATTACATGGCGATACTCCGGTTAACGACCTTTTATGTTCCATTACTCTTTGATTAACACAACGGCCTGTCTGCCCCACATAGAAGCAGCTAAAAGGAACACTATACAGGGTGTCCCACGTAACTTGAGCCAAACATCCAAAATATGCGAATGCCACGTAGCTGGACAGAACCAAGGCAAAGTTGTTTTCCGTCGCTTGTAGCTACTCCGATTATTTCTTTAATTCTGCCTAGTTAGATAATTGGTCTGAATTAATTAATCAGCTTTTCAAATATTATCGTTAGATTAAAAGGGTCAATGAGAAAATTGTAGAGAAACATGAAAAATTTCCGATAGTGTCTTCTGTTGCTTAATACGTGCTACATAAAAGTGTTTTTTCCGAGCGTGAAAGATACCCGCTAATACACGCAAAAGGGCCTCGAGCGGCCAGTCGCGCCGCAAGTTTGCGTGTATTTGCGGGCTTCTTTCACGCTCGGAAAAAACACTTTATGTAGCACGTATTCAGCAACAGAAAACTGTATCCGGAGTTTTTCATGTTTCTCTACAATTTCCTCACTGACATTTTTCATCTAATTATATTTTGGTTGATGAGTAAGTTGAGACAATTATCTAATTAGGCGAAATGAAAAATAATCTGAGTATCTCCAAGCGAAGGCAAATCAGTTGCAACAGAACTGCTTGTTGGCCTAGTTGGTGCTTGCTAAAAGACATGTTTTTTGCCGCAGTTGAACACACACAAAAGGAAGACACGTAAAGACAACACGGGAGCCGCCCGTGTTGTCTTTATGTGTCTTCCTTTTGTGTGTGTTCAATTGCGGCAAAAACATGTCTTTTAGAAGACAAATAACAGTACCTTGTTTCTGTCCAGCTACGTGACATTTGTAAATGTTTCATTTTTGGCTCAAGTTACGTGCGACACCCTTTAAACCACACCGATGCGGCAGTCCATGAATTTGTAATGTGTTTTTCGAAGCAAATGCATGTCCACCTTTGGTCTTTCACCTGCTCATTCTTTCTCTGTACGAAGGCACAAATCTTAACTATCCTTTTGGAAGCCATAAAAACAATGTTAACAATGTATCTACTTCTCGCGTACTTTCTCTAGCCTGTGCGATAAGGAATTGATGTATGGAATACCTACGACTCTTTTATTCTTATCATTGCTTTCTGCAACCAAGTTCGAACTTGACGAAATGATGGATCTTTTCTTAGCATTCAGCGACAATGGCTGCTGCCGCACGAGGGTAACCTAGTTCTAATAGACTCATAACCTGCGCGTCAAAACACAGACGATTTTTTGAGAGAAGACTTGAGGCATGACGTGACAATTCCGTTTTTTACATCTTTAGAATGCTTGGATGAAAGCTTAAGCAACAGATCTGAAGATCTAGGAGAGTACTGCCAGCACAGTTGGTTCTCCTAAAACGTCAAGGAAATGTCTAGAAACTGTATTGCGCTACTTTGAGGAAATTGAGTAAGTTTTACCCCTTCTCCCTTTGCTTTATATTGTTCGCTCACCGAGGTGACAACGGCTTAAAATTCGTCCCTACTACATAAATTTATATAATCGCCCACGTAACGAAATGTCTTAATAACGCTGTAGTGGGGATGAAGCAACGCGTGCAGTAGTGGGACACCGTCTGGGCGGCAGGTGCGAGCGCAGATCGCTAGCTGTGGACGCCGGCTGAGACTGTCTTTGCTGTGCCCGTCATGCGGTCCTTCCGCTTGCCGTCCAACCTTAATAAACGCCCTTTCAAAGTGGTGGAGGTGCGGGGTATTTAAACCTGGAACTCCGAAGTCGGACGCTACCAACTGCTCCGACAATGCCTGACGAAACCACACAGCAGGCCGTCGCCCAATCCCCGCAGGTTTTCGTAACCTGCGCGCTGCGCCAGTGCAACCCTCCCTTCTTTAGTGGAACAGATGACGACGATGTGGAAGATTGGTTGGCGACATTCGTAAAGGTGGGCGGCCACAATAAGTGGGACGACCCGTCGAAACTACAGAATGTCTCGTTTTGTCTCAAAGACATGAGAGTGGCTTGTTGGGCTAGTTGGTACATGGTTCTACTAAGAGAATGCCAGCAAACTTGAGAGTAGAAAAAAATCAAGAGGGCGACATAGACAAAGAGACAGGAAGGTGGCTGGACTAACAACTGATCTTCATTCATGAAAACGACGTCCTCCAAGTCCGTACTGAACATGCGCAGGCACAACAAAACAAAAACACAGAACACCTTATCTATACACGTCTACGTCTACAGTTATCAAGAAATAAAAGCTCTTTCTTGGTTAGGAACACAGATGGCGCGCTTACGCACTTCTCGGGGCCAAGTTTACAGATGCGATAGGCTTCAATCAGCTCTCTTTCCTGCTGAGTCTTAGCCTTCACCAAGATTGAAACGTCACTGAAGATAGGGTCACAACCGCATACCTTACAATGCGGCGGAAGATTACCTCCTGTGCCTGTGGGTATTAGATTTGCATGCTCACGCATGCGATCATTCACACAGTGACCGGTTTGTCCTATGTAATCTCTACCACATTTCAAAGGAATACTGTACACTACACATGTGTCGCACGTGCGGTGCTTCACGACATTGCTTGGTATTGCACGTACTCTTTCGCGAACTGTGCTGCGAGACCCTCATGCAAAGTTTTGCAAGCTTACAAGGCGCAGAACAAACCAAACTGACGTCGTTTCTTGCCGCAACCATTTTCAATCTATGTGAAATGCCATGTACATACGGCATAACCACCAAGTTCTTTTTTATTTTGGCTCGCACTTTGCGATCCTCCCTCTTTTTCATTTTCAAACGCTTGTACACAGATACAGCCACTGCAGTGATCAAAGTCTTTGGATAGCCTGCCGCTAACAGTCTCCTTTCTTGCTGGGCGGCACTGTCTTGCATTAGATGCGTACAACTCTTTTCCAGCGCATTTGACAAGCACATAGAGGCTATGCCTCGCTTGACCAGTTTCGAGTGAGCGGATTGGTACGGTAGCAACGTCTTTTTAGTTCTTGGACTATAAGCCCAGCAAATGTGACCTTGAGTGTGAAAGGCTAGAGTCAAATATAAAAACCTGATGGAATTTTCTTGTGGTGCCTCATGGGTGAAACTAAAATGTCGAGAGCAATGCTGAAAAGCTGATAAAATACTGCAAATGATATCAGTGAGACAATTACTTCGTCTGATATTTAAGAGAACCAGGAAATCGTCAACATACCTAAACACCTGGGCAACACGGTAATCTGTAATGGCGTCTGACAGAGACTTGTCGGATTTCGCTAAGAAAATGCCGCACAGTACCGGCGCAACACTTGACCCTATACATACACCATTCTTCTGTAAAACATCTTGCCATCGAATTTAACAAAAGTTGCCGACAAGTAAAAAGATAACAGTTCCATAAAACTCTCAGTCGAGAGGCCGCAACTGCCTTGAAAAAAAGTCTCTCCTTGGCATTCAGTAGCTTCCTAGAGCTTTTATTTCTTGATAACTGCGGACGTGTATAGATAAGGTGTTGAATGTGTTTTTGTTTTGTTGCGCCTACGCATGTTCAGTACGGACTTGGGGGACATCGTTTTCATGAATGAAGATCAGTTGTTAGTCCAGCCACCTTCCTGTCTCTTTGTCTATGTCTGCCTCTTCATTTTTTTCTATAGTCTCACGTTTGCTGGCATTCTCCTAGTATAACGATGTGTCAAAGACGTCGCAAGCCTGTGGCACCACAAGCACGAGTCCGACTTCGCTACATGGAGTGCGTTCAAGAAACGCTTCGCAGACGTGTTCGACCGCCCCACCGTACGCAAACTCCGCGCCGAACAGCGCCTCCGCGGACGTGCGCAGCAGCAAGGCGAAAATTTTACTAGGTACATAGAAGACGTGATCGACTTATGTAAGCGCCTGAATCCTTCCATGACCGAGCAAGAGAAGATTAAACACATCCTGAAATGCATTGAAGACGATGCATTCAAATGTTGCTGGCCAAGGACCCACGCACCGTCGTTGAGCTTACGACCTTGTGCCAGAGCTTTGATGAGCTACGTAAACAACGCGTCTTAGTTCAGCGGTCGACAACGTCGACGATTCCCTCTCTGCCTTAACGATTGGTGGGGACCACAATACGCTACTGTCGTACATCAGAGAATATGTGCGTGAGGAAGTGGCATGGCAACTCTCGTGTTTGTCGTATTTGCCGACTCCAGAAGTGCCCACGCAAAATCTAGCGCTATCTATCACGAAAATTATTCACGAGCAGGTCGCCGAGGTGCTGCCGCCCGCCTCTCAGCCGACACCTGTAGCCGCACCTCTCACTTATGCGGCTGCCGCTGCACACCCGCCGCGTCGACTGCCAGCGCTGCCCCATACACCTCTCCGACAGCCGCCGGCCTGGTGCACAGCAGCACATCGTAAATCCGTGGCGCACTGCTGACAACCGACCAATGTGCTACGCTCGTGGAATTCCAGGTCACGTTGCACGCTTCAGTCGTCGGCACTTCACGGCAGCCCAGGGTGCACCACGATACCGCGACTATTCTTTCCGGCCGCAGTACTACACGCGACAGGACGCGCCACCTCATGTGTACGTCCGAGGCTCCCAGCCTCACTCCGCCTTTCCACCCTTCCCTTCCCGTCACTCACCTTTACCACGCCGCCGTTCTTTGTTACCTATGCGTCGCCGACCCAGCGCCGAGACGGAAAACTGACTGCCGCAGCTCCGGAGGCACAAGTTGCGTAGTCGTCGACCTGTGTAAGTCCTCGCTTGTCCCCCGCCAATTTTGTCGAAGTTTTCGTTGAAGGTGTTCAAACTCTTGCGCTCGTCGATACCGGTGCCGCTATATCCGTAATTAGTCAGAAACCTTGCCGCTTTCTTCGTAAAGTGACAAGCCACCTACAGCGTTTTCCCTCAGTACTGCAACAGCACAACGAATTCATCCGGTTGCAGCCTGCCGGCTAAAGTCGTCATTGGAGACGTACTCTACAACATTGAGTCTATTGTGTTGACTTCGTGTTCACATATGAAGTGATCCTTGGGTGGGATTTCTTATCACGCCTTCACGCCATTATAGACTGCGTTCGCGCTCAGGTGGAACTGTCTGTGTTTGGCGATGCACCTTCTGCCCATGTGCCCGTGCCTGGTGTTGACAAGGTTGTCGTGACTGCTGACACTACCCTTCCCACTCTCAGTGCCGTCGTTGTTCCTGTTTACTGTGCTGCCGTTTCTGAAACTACAGCTCTGTTCACGCCGTCTGACGTATTCAGTCACCGCCACCATGCGTCGCTGCCATTTGCCGTCCTAGCACTTCACCAGGATGCCTCCGGAATACTTATTTTTTTCAATTATGGGGTTTTACGTGCCAAAACCACTTTCTGATTATGAGGCACGCCAGCGGAGGACTCCAGAAATTTTGACCACCTGGGGTTCTTTAACGTGCACCTAAATCTAAGTACACGGGTGTTTTCGCATTTTCGACCCCATCGAAATGCGGCCGCCGTGGCCGGGATTCGATCCCGTGACCTCGTACTCAGCAGTCCAACATCATAGCCACTGAGCAACCACGGCGGGTTGAATACTTATTTCCAACACTATCTCATGCCCTCTCACGTTACGCCGTAATGAGACGCTCGGCCACGTTCAGTCAGTCGTCGATGATGTTATTGTGCCTATTCATTCCTCCGCGCCAATTCCGAAGCCTGGGATGCTGAACGCGTTGACACCGCATCTTGCATCCGCTGACGCGTCCTCGGATGTATATGACGCGTCCTCGGCACTGTCTTGCATTAGATGCGTACAACTCTTTTCCAGCGCATTTGACAAGCACATCGGCAGCCACCTCACTCCCGATCAAGGTGCGCAGCTTCTTACCCTTCTGAACGAGTTCAGGAGTTCGTTTGACTTCCACCAAGCATCGTTAGGTCGAACGAACACCGTTGTTCACAGAATTGACACCGGAGCCAACACCCCTTTGCGACGGCGTCTCTACCGTGTATCACCAGCGGAGCGTCATATAATTACGGAGCAAGTTAACGACATGCTTCAGCGTGGAGTCATCAAGCCTTCCTGTAGTCCTTGGTCATCCTCCGTTGTGCTGTTCAAGAAAAAAGACAGTTCAATTAGGTTCTGTGTGGACTACCGGCGTGTCAACAAAATTACTAGAAAAGATGTTCACCCTCTTCCCCACATAGACGACGCACTCGATTGTCTACAAGCCGCCGAATTCTTCTCTTCACTCGACCTGCGTTCGGGTTATTGGCAAGTCCCGATGGCCGAGTGTGATCGTCCAAACACGGTGTTCTTCACCCCGGTTGGTCTGTACGAATTCGCAGTCATGCCATATGGACTATGCAATGCGCCTGCAACATTCGAGTGAATGATGGACAGCATCTTACGCGGCCTGCTTACGACTCTGCAATGCATTAACAACGCAAGCCTTCAACTCAGCCTGAAGAAGTGTAACTTCGGGGCTCGCCAGCCCACCATACTAGGTCACGTAGTCTCAAAACACGGAATTCTTACTGACCCTTACAAAGTTCGCGCCGTCATGGAGTTTCCTAAGCCGACCACCGTAAAAGAACTGCGGAGCTTTGTGGCCTTATGCTCGTATCTTCGTCGCCTTGTCCAGAACTTTGCCTCCATCATAGCACCGCTTACTTGCTGGCCCTGACAACCCTTTAAATTGGACCTGCGACGACGCCTTCACTACATTACGGCATCTGCTTACCTCACCATCCATTCTGCGCCATTACGATCTGACTGCACCAACCGAAGTACACACGGACGCCAGCGGCGTCGGTCTTGGTGCAGTAATCGCGCAACGCAAACCAGGCTTTTCTGAGAATGTTAACGCTTATGCTAGCCGTGACCTCACCAAGGCGGAATCCAACTACTGGGTAACTGAAAAAGAGTGCCTCGCGATTATGTGGGCAATAAGCAAGTTTCGTCCCTCACGCACCGACCATCACGCACTGTGTTGGTTGGCATCACTGAAGGATCCTTCTGGTCGCCTTGGACGTTGGGCTCTTCACCTGTAAGAATTTGACATTCGCGTGGTGTACCGATCGGGGCGAAAACACTCTGACGTGGATGCGCTCTCCTGATCTCCCGTGAAATCGACTGCAGAACCGCATCCAACTGGTGCCTTTACCGCCATAGACATGCCTGCTGAACAGCGAAAAGACCCCTGGATCGTCTCCCTCCTGAATGCTCTTTCCGCTCCGCCAACTTGTGCACAACCACGTGCACTTCGCCGCCAAGCCACGTATATTGCAATACAGGATGAACTATTATATCGTTGCAACTATCAACCGGATGCCCGTCATTGGCTGCTCGTCATCCCTAGCCAGATGCGGTCCGATGTCTGCGCATACTTTCATGCTGACCCTCAACATGCCCACGCTGGTGCACTGAAAACGTATGAGTGGCTCCGACAACGTTATTACTGGCTTGGCATGTACACATATGTCCGCAAACATATTCGGTCTTGCCAATTGTGTCAACAACGGAAACCATTTCCCCATTCGCCCGGCCTCCTGCAGCCTTTACCGTGTCGTGCACGCCCCTTCGACCGTGTCGGAATCAATCTTTATGGCCCTTTTCCGTGCTCTGTCGTTGGTAACAGATGGGTCATTGTCGCCGTCGAACACCTAACGCGGTATGCGGAAACGGCTGCGCTTCCTTCAGCTGGTGCTCGTGACGTTGCGAACTTTACCTTACGTCATTTCGTCCTCTGCAATGGCGCACTACGCGAACTACTCAACGACAAAGGGCCTGTGTTTTTATCCGATGTCCTTCAGGAGCTCATTTGTTCATGTCGTACAGTTCACCGCACATCTACAGCCTACCTCCTGCAGACCAACGGACTAACGGAGCGCTGGGAGACATGCTGTCCATGTACATTACTTTTGACTACTCTAACTGGGATGTCATTCTTCCCTTCGTCACTTACGCGTATAACACCGTGACAGAGTCGACAACCGGCTTTTCCCCATTCTTTCTTTCATATGGCCGCGAACCATGCACCACACTCGACAGCAT
The DNA here is from genome assembly GCF_023375885.2 of Dermacentor andersoni. Taxonomy (NCBI): domain Eukaryota; kingdom Metazoa; phylum Arthropoda; class Arachnida; order Ixodida; family Ixodidae; genus Dermacentor; species Dermacentor andersoni. The sequence goes on from NC_092814.1 coordinate 75,496,765, forward strand.
TTTGCCGTATCATCCGAACGCCTCCGAATTCAGTCCAGTTTCTGGAATGGCTTAATATGCTGAAGAGTGTCGGCAGCTGGCCCGCTCCTTTACTTCGGACAACAAAGCCCTCCAAAAAGATCGCCATGACCGCAATCTGACTGAACAAGATTTCGCCGTCGGCTCCCTCGTCTCGCTCCGCACACCATTTCATTCTCCTGGCCATAGTACCAAGGCCCGTATCGCGTCATCGAGTGCCTATCTACCGTCACCTATGTTATTGAGCCGATCAGCCTATCCTCCGACAAGCGTCTTCTTGGCCGCCTGGTGGTCCACGTGAGCCGCCTCAAGCCATATCATGACCCCCTTATTCTCGTGTTGCCTTGAGTCGCTAGGGTGGCTTCCCTTGGTCGCAGGGGTACTGTAGTGGGGATGAAGCAACGCGTGCAGCAGAGGCCCACTGTTCGGGCGGCATGTGCGAGCGCAGATCACGAGCTGTTGACGCCGGCTGAGACTGTCTTTGCTGCACCCGTCGTGCGGTCCTTCCAAGCCTGCCGTGCAACCTTGATAAACCCCCTGTCAACACGATTATCTAAGGCGTCCTCTAAGTTTTTGCCACTCTTGCTAAGGTATAGATCACTAAGGACAGGGGAAACCTTGGAACTAATGCATATTCCTTATTTCTGAACAAAGATGCCTTCTCGTTAAATAAAATGCGGGAAAACGGATTCCTGTACTTATTCATTAGTACGGCTTTAATACAATTTAACAAACCGTTATGCGGCAAAGAGTAATAAAGATCTGCAATGCCTATACTAAAAGCATCGCAGCCGCCGGGATTCTTTGTCAAAAACTGAACTAACGCCTGTGAGTTAAGCATGCTAAAAGGGTGTAGAAAAATCGGTGATGTTAAGCAGTTTTGCAGTGAACTAGCTACAGCGGATTGCCAGGTGGCTTTCTTCGAAAAAAATTGCTGGAAAAGAAATTTCTTGCTTGTGCGTTTTCTTCTCTTGCGTCCGCGTCTGCACACCTCTCCTTATTTCACGATGAATCCCTACCAACTAGCTCAACTTTCTGTGGTTCCAAGCTTTATTTGTAGTACTCCAAGCTCATATCACTGTTCTCCTACCTATCTGCACCATCCTGCATCTTTATCTTCGATTAATGGCAATTTCTTTGTTCCGAGCTTAGGACCAAGTCGTCCTTTAGCCCGGAATCGTGGCTGCCAGTTCATCTTCAGCTTATGTGCACCTCTCTAGCGCATGTTACGCGCTTGTTAGAAGTAGGTTACCCTCGCGTCGCAGTAGCCGCTTTCGAGGAACAATTAAAAAAGTCCATCATTTCGTCATGTTCGAACATGGTTGCAGAAAGCAGTAATAAGAAAAGAGTCTTAGGTATTCCATACATCCATTTCTCATCGCACAGGTTAAAGAAAGTGGGAAGTAGATACGTTGTTAAGATTGTTTTTACGCCTTTCATTAAGATAGGCGAGATTTGTCCCTCACTGCAGAGAAAGAATGAGAAGTAAAAGACCAAAGGTGGACAGACATTCCCTTCGTAAAACACGTAACAAATTCATGGACTGTCGTATTGGCGGGGTATATAGTGTTCCTTTTAGCCTCTTCTACGTGGGGCAAACAGGCCGTTGTGTTAATGAGATATTAGTTGAACATAAAAGGTCGTTAACAGGAGGATCGCCATCTAATCTTTCTCTGCACTGCGGAGACTGTCAAGGCAAGCCAAATTTCGATGTATGCACTGTGTTTTATATAGGCACAAGAACAAAGAAATGCGTCTAATGGTCGAGGCATGGCAAATCAATAGTAGAAGAAGCGCATGCATGAGCCAGCCTTCGATTAACTTGTATAAAGAAGAATGAAATGCATAAACAGTTATCTCTCGCGTAGGGCCACACGTATGCCTGACTGACAGGTGGCACTACCATACCTGAGCATGCGCAGATCAGTTTTGTGTCCACTTTCTTTTCGCCACAGTGCGCCCTTTAGTTCACAGTTGGCGTTTGTGTCGTCTGGTTCTCTTCTCTTGTGTCCGTGTCTGCACGCCTGACCTTCTTTGACGATGACCCCTGGTATAACCGTTGCCTAAAGCACCTGTCCAATAAGAAAAAGCGTCTTTTTCGCAGAGCCATACATTCACATGAGTTCAGCTCACTGGACTGCATACAAAATAGCGGTTAATACATATTCACACAATAAAAACAACTAAATTTACTTTCGTTAGCAAAACTCTTCCTAATATAAAAAACACGAGCCCTAAGTGCTTTGGAATATTGGTCAAGGGAACAACAGCAAGCACATGTCACTCGCAACCATAAGCGGAAAGGCAGTATACCCCCCCCCCCGCCACACACACACACACACACACACACACACAAACACAATCCTTTATCTGCTGTACTAAATTACACATTTCAGAAAACATTCTCATGTTCAAAGGTTTGCAGGTCTCTTCCAATTTTGCGGAAACCTAACTATCCCGGAATAAATCCCGTAACATTTGACGCCACCGGCATTAAAGCGATCATTAGGAACCTGAAGCCAAAATATACTTGTGGGATCGATGGCATAAACAATAAC